>NC_069500.1:331977454-332147454 GCF_027579735.1 Bombina bombina | reverse complement strand
GGGGGAGAGAGAGCGCAAAAGAGAGGGGGAGAGAGAGAAAGCAAAAGAGAGTGGGAGGGAGAGAACGCAAGGGGTGGGACCACTGTACTGCAAAAAATGGCCCGTGTGAACGGGCTTTAGGACTAGTAAGGCTATATTTGCCAAACAACATTTCATTTATCTGAGTCCTAAACCAGGATTTTTTATCACTAAGGATTGATGCCAGGAAAACAATCTATCCATATTACTATAACCTGATTCTCAGACCAGCAATCTGAAATCAGAGAACTTATCAATACCTTATACATAAAGATTATTGCACTATTATACTGATACATTACATTGTGGAATCTGATATCAGAGGACTTATATTACCTTATACTTAAGGATTATTGCACTAATATATTATTATAAAGCATTGTTGAATGTTATTCTTAACTTTTTAATAAGTTTGCCATAGAATATTGAAGAATTGCATTTAGAAGTATCTATTTTTAATATTGATTGTAATACCACCAGTGGTTAATTATATTTTTAGGTTATTTAGATTTTTAAATAAAATTGTTTTTCATTTAACTTCTAATAATTGTGTGTAGCATGATTATATGCAAGGTATAGCTAACTCTTGTAGGCGCACCCTCTCGCTTCTCTACACAATGCAGCTCATTTAACAAATAATACCAAATGAATTAAGCAAATCTGCTAATTGAAGTAAATTGGAAAGTTGTTTAAAATTGTATGCTCTATCTGAATCATGAAATAACAATTTTGAGTTTCATATTCCTTTAACCCCTTAACGACCAGTATCATACGACGCCGGTCATTATGCCGTAAGGACCAGCGATGTACCCTGTACGTCGCTGCAGTCATGGGCTTCTCTCTGCCTCGATCTCGCTAAAAAGAGATTTGCAGAGTTACTCTGTGGCCCTCTCTGTATCGGACAGCCATGGTGCCAATCATTGGTGGGTGGGAGGTTAAGGAAGAGGCGGGTGTGTGGCCCATCACTGTAGGGGTGGGAGGAGGGCAGGAGCGGGCTGGAGTGCTATACCACGCTACAGGGATTAAAATAAATAAAATAAGTGCGTCATTGAGGGGGAAGGAGGGAGGAGGGGCAATGAGGGGTTTCCTATGTGGGATCAGTACACTACAGAAACAAATTGGTATTTTTTTAAAAAAATTGACTAATTTGCAGCAAAGGGGGTACTTAAGATGGGGTGACAAATGTGGGTGGGGGATGGAAGAGAGCTGTTTGAGAGGGGTCAGGGAGGGATCGGGGGTGGGATGCGTCAGGTGGGAGGCTGATCTCTACACTAAAGCTAAAATTAACCCTACAAGCAACCTAATTAACCCCTTCACTGCTGGGCATAATACAAGTGTGGTGCACAGCAGCATTTATCGGCCTTCTAATTACCAAAAAGCAATGCCAAAACCATATATGTCTGCTATTTCTGAATAAAGGGGATCCCAGAGAAGCATTTACAGTCATTTGTGCCATGGTTACACAAGCTGTTTGTAAACAATTTCAGTGAGAATTGTGAAAAAGTTAACAGATTTTTTTATTTGATCGCATTTGGCAGTGAAATTGTGCCATAAAATTGCGCCATAAAATATACCAAAATGGGCCTAGATTAATACTTTGGGTTGTCTTCTAAAAAAAATATATAGAGTTGATAGGTAAATATAAAAAAAGGCTCTATTTCTGTTTAAATGTAGTCAGGGCAAAAATGCTCTGGTCTTTTAGGGAAGTTCTTGGGGTCTATTTATCAAGCTCTGAACGGAATTTGATGCCCGGTATTTCTGGCGAACCCTCAGGCTCGCCAGAAACACAAGCTACGAAGCAGTGGTCTAAAGACCACTGCTCCATAACCTGTCTGCCTGCTCTGAGGCGGCGGACAGAAATCAACCCGATTGAATACGATTGGGTTGATTGACACCCCCTGCTAGCGGCCGATTGGCCCTGAATCTGCAGGGGGCGGTATTGCACCAGCAGTTCACAAGAACTGCTGGTGCAATGATAAAAGCCGACAGCACATGCTGTCGGCATTTATCGATGTGCGGCGGACATGGTTCGCTATAGCGGATCATGTTCTTCCACACAATGATAAATGGACCCCTTTGTCTGAAATGCCCAGTTCTTAAGGGGTTAAGGTTCTAAGGTGATCTTATATGCCATGAATAAGCGAATACAAAGCAGAACATGTCATTTTGTACATGGATTCATGATCTATATTTTGTGATAATTCTATTGGTTTACTACAAACAAAGAAAATTAAATACACACCTTTGTGCTGCATTTCAAATAGACGTTGCTGCCAAAAGCTTCTGAATGGGGCAATGCCAGTTCCTGGTCCAATCAGGATACAGGGAACGTGAGGATCCTCAGGCATCTGGAAATTTGGAGCTCTAACATACAAAATCACAAATTCATATCAGATATGTTTTTCTGATGACCATAGGGCATAAGAGAAAGTTTATTTTTGGATTAGATGGCTGTCAACGACACCACATACATGATAACATTCACATGATGATATTCAAATCTTTAACACATGCACTTGTAAAATATTAAAATGCAGCTCCTCACACACTTAAACACAGGCTCACTGATAAGTACAGAGGATAATAGTGAGATATTATATATCAAGGTGTGCAATCACTTACCCTCTCACAAAACATGGCACAATTTCATCTGTCTGTATTCTGTTAAGCCAAGCGGAGCAGACCCCGTGATGTACTGGCCCATTACCATCTGCCATTCCAAAAGTAATCAGATATCACTACAGCCCACAAACAGGTTCTACACCCTAACATATATGTAAATACACTACCATAAAATTAAAGAGACAATGCAACCCAAATAAAGTTATTGAAGTATAACACATGAGAAGCATTTGTATACAATCATTAGCATAGTGTTTTGTGACTATGGTAGTATCAGGTGACCAAATTCTGAGGGGATACTGGCACCTTACAGATGCACAGGACCCACATGAGAAGCAGTCTCCCCCCACTCTACAGCCATCCCTTCCCATCAAAGTTCAGGGCCATTAAAGCAATGTTTTTATTACAGAACCACTACAACGTTTTGTAGTAAAGTTGTATTTTTAATAGATTGCTTTCCATGACACAATAGCATGTGCATTTTATGTACCCCCTACATATGTTTCAGTTGTCCACAATATTTATTTTGCTGCCTCCAAAGTGTTATCTTATTAAACTGATTAAGGAACACAGAAAGCACAACTAAATGCATACAAATGTACCTCTTGTACTGTAGGTAACTACAGCAACAGTAAGGTGAACCTCATCAGGATACATGTCTGGAGAGGAGCTGATGGAGTAGTAACGAGGCTGCAACAATGGTAACTGAGTAAGCAGCAATGATGACGGCACCTCCATGGAGGGAAACTCTTCCAACACTTCTACAATAGTTGGGTTCTTATACCATTTCCATTCTTCATACTCTTGCAAGCCCTAAACATTAATAAAGAATGTTATCAAAAAACAGTTACTATGGCTATATGCTCAGTGTTATGAACAAATGTTAAATATAGCTCCTACAGTGGAATTTATTTTATTATATATTATTCCCCAAGTTGCAAAACTAGCATTGATGTTTCTCCCAGTTTCCCTCTTCATGGATAGCAATCCTCTCAAAGCTGACGATTTCTAAAGTATATACTGTAGGTATCTGATTGACTCTCCTATTGTATCAGTTTACATTGTAACATCTAATATCATTATTATAGCACTATGGGCTCCATTTCTCATTGTTCCTAGCAAAGATCTCAGTCATGTAACCTGTTTTTCTAGGACAGCTCATGCAATGCTGTCGCGCAAGAGCATGGATCAATCACCTCGGTTGAATTAGTCCGAGGCGATTTAAACATCAGTCTTAAAACCGGATCAGAAGCTGCCTCTGATGTTTGATAAATTAAAGTCCTTTGTATAAGTGTATTGTATTGTATGCATCCCACAATTAAGTACTCAGTTCTGCAATATACATTAGGGATTTACACACTACACATAATATTAATAATAATAATAATACATTTGCTGGTTTGGAATTAAGAATGTCATGTTAATACAATTGGAGAGCCTAGCTGATGGTAAAGGGAGCAGTAGTGTTTTTATGACAAATCATCCAGATTTTTATGGCACCCCAATCTATTCTAAGCACTGTTGCTTGAATTATTTCATCAACCCAGTTAATAATTATGCTAAATGCAGAAAATATGTTTTTACCTTACATTTGGACTGAGTAAATGCATGGTTGCTTAATATAAACATTTAGGGGTAGATTTACCAATTGCCGGGCAGACATGATTCGCTGTAGTGAATCATGTCGACCTGTCATCGCTAAATACTGACAATATACACTGTCGCCATCGCCATTTAATATTACACAAGCATTTCTTGTGAAATGCTTCTGCAATGCCGCCCCCTGCACATTCGTGGCCAATCGTCCTTTAGCAGGGGGTGGCAATCATCCCGATCATATCGTATCTTACGACCGCTTCTTCTTAACTTACTTACTCGCTGGAAATTTCGGGCAGAGAATGCAGCATCTGCTGCTTGTTAAATCTACCCCATAGAGCCTA
Source organism: Bombina bombina (assembly GCF_027579735.1). Lineage (NCBI taxonomy): Eukaryota > Metazoa > Chordata > Amphibia > Anura > Bombinatoridae > Bombina > Bombina bombina. The sequence goes on along the minus strand of NC_069500.1, from coordinate 332,142,874 downwards.
ACATAGAATATTAGGTAGCATCAATAATATTATACATCATGATAAATCACCTTGCTCAGTATCTCCAGACGTTTCTTTTCCTTCTCATCAGTAGCAAGTAGTGCAAATTGCTGCATTAGTATTGGGGTGGGAGGAGTTGTGATATCTAGGAAATATTTAAAGGCTTGGAAGATGGTGCATGGTGGGATCCTCTCTTCCTCTGTCCAGTTGCTGATCACACCTGTAGGAGACACATTAGCAGAAAATACTCTTTGTCACAAATTAGACAGGTGAAAAAGCTTGTTTGTCCCAGTACTGGGTATTTCAAATGTTCAGCCTTTACAATGTACAAGTAATGTTTAATCAAACACAAATGTAAAAATAAAATGGTAAATTAAATAATGCACCTTTCTCTCCTACAATGAAATCTAGCAAATGCAATTTCTACTTCTGTGTACTATGAAAATGTAAATGGTAACAAAATGATTCCTAAGATAATTATGCCACATAGATAAAGCAATACAAAATATATATTTATGTACTAATAATTGAAAAAAAAGTGTATTTTTCTTTGAAATATTGACCCCCTAGCCTTATCATCAATTCATAACTGCCTCAACAATTTTCTGCATTCTCATTATATTTTATAAGAGTCATTATTACAAATAGTTTTTGGATCCTTCAGTTTTTGTCATTTTTTTGTTATAGAATGATTTAGATCACAAATATTTTTTCTTCCCCACCTAAAATAAAATATGACTTCAAATATATATGTCTAGAATTTGCAAACATATGGGTATGCTCAGTGGTCTATATTTCCCAACCAAATGAAATCAAGCCTACAGTACCTAAGGCAGTATTTCTTTCCTCCAGCATTTCGACTCTGACCAGCTGGTTGACTGGAAAAGCATCTTCCAACCTCTCAATCAAAGCATTGACTAGATCTTCATGGTTGCCAGGAAACACTCCTAAGTGGTCACCTGGTTTATACCTTAGTTCTTGGTGACCATTGGTGTGAAGTCGAAGGAATATGGTAGATCGACTATTAATTAATAAATATTATAGTTCAATAAGAGTTTTGCATTGTTTCTCAATACTAACAGGGGTATACGAAAACAACTGTAGATCTAGTAAACACATAATAAAGAATAGGGGTAATACATGGTGTAGGCATAAACATAATATAATAAGCTGTCTTTGGTAATGTCATTATATCTGCTTACATATCTGATTCAATATGAGCAAATGTTCAGCTACATGTCCCTCTATATATACAAGATAGTGGCTAAGCTGTTTCCGTAAATTTAAAAAAATCAAACAATATTATGAAAAATATAATCACCCTCAACTAAACCATTTTTATTCAGTTCCAGAGCTCACCAACATGCCATATTTTCAGAGTATCTATATTATAGTAGAGAATCAGGGCTAATCACAAGGGTTTCATATCTCCTAACATTTGCTGAAAACTCTGTAAACTGTCCGATAACAGGAGGCTGTGGGCTATACAGGGAGATATTTGGGCAGGGGTTGCAACAACCGAAGAGTAAAGTGGTAGATGGTGTTGGGTTTTCAAATGAAGGGAGTTTGATATGGTCAGTGATGGTGTTATATGGGCTGGGTTTGGGTAATCTGAGGGCATGGCCAAGTGGTCCAAGCTATCACTTTGTGAAGCTAAGACGTGTATATGGGAGAGCTGTGGCAGGGAAAATAGGACATATAGTGACTATCCTGCAAAATACAGGAAAGTTGGAGTTCTGGGATTTATCCACAAATTCCCTTATATATCTATTCTGAAAAATACTATGCCTGTTTTAGAAATTATTTCATATAAAAACATATAAATAGACCAGACAGTTTTCATTAGTCTACAAAGAAGAACAAAACTCTTTAAACATGAACTGTACCTGGATTTTGAGCTTTGCAAGTTCTGGCGACACAACATACGTGCTCCGTACACTTTCTTTTTGTGAATGCTGTATAGAGCTGTTAACATAAATAGACATTAAACACAAAATACCACATGTATGTTCAAGTATTATAGAAATACCTAATGAAACACAGATTTACATTTGACTGCTACTCTGACAAATACTTTTGGAGCTGTTTTTTGTGTTATAAATTCTAGATGATAAACTTGTATTATGCCCCATGCACAGGTTTCATGATGTATGAACTCTCATATTTGCAAAAGAAACACAACCCCTGTTCACTGTTAATAAATAGCACAATAATATACAACTTTTCTGAACAAACACCAATGCAAACAGTAGTAAATATTGTAGTGTGCATGAGGTTTTGGTACATGTATTTTCCTTCCATAAAAAATTATTAGGTTTAAGGTGCGCTAGGACAGAAGATATCAAACATCTCCTTTATAGACAATATCCCTAGTAATTGTCTGATGTATACAGTTAAAAAGAAAAAGGGGGTTTAAAGGAGGGCGCTAAGAGCCAAAGATATCACCACTAAAAATTAAAGTTAAAATATTTATTTAAAACATGTATGAAAATCTCAAATATATAAAAGGGACGTCTCCCTGTAACAGTTATAGATTTACAAATTAACAACACAGAATTAATTAGTTACTACTATAATACTGTAAGAACAACCTCTAGATCAAATTAATCCAATAAATATAAATATAAAACTATCCTATAACAAAATATTGTAATGTAGGAGACCGATGAACTGTTGTAAAGTTGCTAAATAGCGTAATCCTGCTACTTTGCAACTAAATGTGCGAAAGGGAAACAATGTTACTGAGTATAGAATATTATTATTATTAGTGTTAATGTTGCTCAGAGAAAAATAAAGTATCTAGGAATTTAGTCCCTTGTAGATGATAAGGTTTCGTGGAAAAATGGTTTATAACCAACAGACAGTCAGTATCAAGTGTATTAGGTCATTTGAAAAAATATCCATATACCTCTTATATTCCAAGTAACAAAAAATGACGTTTACTTAACTTGCTAATTTGCACAGATTATAGTTATTTTATAGACTCCTAAATGATGAGAAAACATATAAAATATTAACCAGTGATCCAACAAAAAGATTCAAAATAATTTTGGATAAAATCTTGATAGAGGGAAATAAACAGGGAATTTTAAATGAGAAAGGATTTGTGTATTTAACATCTGATCATCTGAGGATCCCTATTTTTTATTTCTTACCAAAGGTTCACAAGTGTTTAAAACCCCCCCTGGGAGGCCAATAGTCTCTGAGATTAATTCAATCTCAGCCAATTTGTCCCAATATATAGATACATTTCTGCAACCATATGTATCTAGTTTAGACTCACATCTCAAAGACTCTACTCAAGTTTTGAATGCTCTAAAGTCTATCGAATGGAGTAATGATATGATATTGGCAACATGTGACGTGTCGTCATTGTATACCATAATCAAACACGAACAAGGAATAAATGCTGTAAGATATTATTTAGAAAAGGATTCCAATATGAAGGAAGAACAAAGAAAATTTATTCTCAATAATATTAAATACATACTAGAACATAATTATTTTTCTTTTGACAACAAATTTTTCCTCCAAATAGAAGGGACCGCTAGGGGTACGAGGTTTGCACCGAGTTATGCAAATCTTTTTATGGGAGTTTGGGAAGAAAGTTTCTTCAACAGGAGCGATCTCGGTGCAAACCACGTACTCTATAAGCGCTACATAGATGACCTGCTATTAGTATGGAAGGGCCCTGAATATTAATGATTATGGTCTTAAGTTTGTATGCCACCATAGTAGAGAAAAAGTGTTTTTTCTCGATCTAGAGATCATGGTAATTGATGAAAAATTGGAAACACAAACACATTTCAAAAAGGTAGACTGCAACAACCTGGTACATGCGGAAAGTTGCCATCTTAAGTTATGGAAAGAGAATATTCCATACAGTCAAAGATTACGCATAAGAAAAAATTGCTCCCGGATTGAAGATTTTGAACGTCAGGTAGTAACTTTAGCAGAAAAATTTAATATAAGAGGCTATAATGAAACAAATATCACACAAGCAATTGAGAAAGCCAAATTAACAGATAGGGATAATCTTTTGAGATATAAGGCAAAAGAAACTATTAAAGAAGATAAAATCAGAGTCCCCTTTATAACCGATTATAATGCAGACTATTATCTGATTAAAAAAATTATTAAAAGAAATGGGCATTTATTAAAAGAGGACAATATTATAGGAGATCAGCTGGCAGATAAACCAACATTTATCTTTAAAAGAGCAAAGAATTTTAAAATGACATTGGCCCCTAGTGAATTAAAACAAAAGAGAGCAAATAAAAGGCAAGTAGATTTGGAAGGAAAGAATATAGCAGGTTTTTTTCCATGCTACACATGTAAAGCATGCACACATAGTTCTAAAATAAAAAAATCTGAGAATTAATGAAATAGGTGAAGACATCAATATAAAAGAAATAATTAGATGTACACACAAGAACATCATATATGTATTAAAATGCACTTGTAACTTATTCTATTTCGTTGAGACCAAATGATGTCTCAGGGATAGAATAAGAGAACACTTATTATGTATAGAAAAAGAAAAAGAAGACACTTATTTGTATAAACATTTTAAAGAGATTCACCGGGGTAACACAAGGGATTTGAAATATTGGGGTATTCACAAAATTAAAGGTCATTGGAGAGGTGGTAATATTGAAAAAAATCTTCTTATAAAAGAAGCGGAATTCATATATAAGTTTGATACCTTATATCCGAAAGGTCTAAATTCGGAATTGGACCTCTCCCCTTTTTTATTTGAGTAAAAATAATAATAAGTTTTAATGTGGAATATGTACGAAGAAATCAATTCACTATGCACTTTATTTTAGATCACTTATCTGACCCTATTCTACTGTTGCTTTTGGTAGGATATATATATCAAATAAAACATCTAGTATTTTGATCATGAGGATTTGGCAATTTGAGCTGCCATTAGACAAATATCATAAATACAACTATATACATTGTCTTATAATATATGTATTTTTTGTACAGTATTTCGGAAACAGGCAATCACTTTGAACTTTTATTATGCACATCTAAAGATATCTCTCTATAATAATCATAGACAATAATTATGTATGCATTTACATGTACCTCCTTAAAAGATTTTGAAGGAATTGTGAACATAATACCACCTTAAGAAAAGGTATCAATTAAGACCTCTACCAATCAAAATGAAGGATACCCCTTTAAAAGGGGCTTTTACACCTGCCACCACTATCTTGAAAAAACCCATAGAAGGGCGAAAAGCATTGTTGTGTTGGCAGTCTAACTTTGGGACACCTTGCTTTTAATTTCAACCTTTTTATCATCTGTTTTTATACATAACCCGGGTTATTGCATATATTGGAACTCTTTTTGTATTACTGATACAACAAATCCTTGGGATCTGTGGTTGGAGGAAATATTGTATACCCACTACAGTTCTCCCCTTCCCCTGCATGCAAAGCACTAAGTGCAGGGTCTATCGTGAGGTTTTCTACTACAACGGCTGAAAACAGCGGATGAATCGACCTTTCCCCTAACCGGAACATCTTTGGTGACGTCAGACACCGAAAAACTTCAGTCTAACCCGCTCAAGGAAAAATACCGAGCGACGAGTGAACTTCACCTCAATAATAAGAGAAAGGGTAACATACTGTATATCTATAAGGAGTACATTATTTCTCATGCTAAATAGAGAGATAATCTGTGCAAATTAGCAATTTAAGAAAACATTATTTTTTGTTACTTGGAATATAAGAGGTATATGGATATTTTTTCAAATGACCTAATACACTTGATACTGACTGTTGGTTATAAACCATTTTTCCACGAAACCTTATCATCTACAAGGGACTAAATTCCTAGAGACTTTATTTTTCTCTGAGCAACATTAACACTAATAATAATAATATTCTATACTCAGTAACATTGTTTCCCTTTTGCACATTTAGTTGAAAAGTAGCAGGATTACGCTATTTAGCAACTTTACAACAGTTAATCGGTTTCCTACATTACAATATTTTGTTATAGGATAGTTTTATATTTATATTTATTGGATTAATTTGATCTAGAGGGTGTTCTTACAGTGTTTTAGTAGTAACTAATTAATTCTGTGTTGTTAATTTGTAAATCTATAACTGATACAGGGAGACGTCCCTTTTATATATTTGAGATTTTCATACATGTTTTAAATAAATATTTTAACTTTAATTTTTAGTGGTGATATCTTTAGCTCTTAGCGCCCTCCTTTAAACCCTCTTTTTCTTTTTCTTTTCCTTCCATACCTTGACAAAGTTCTGGTGCCTCAGCCACAAAACTTATTCGGTATTTGCTCCTCTTCCAGCTTCGATCATTGCTGATCAGTGAGTTGTTTGCTTTTTCAATATTCACGTCATCTCCTACACAAAAAACGTCACATGCAGCCTGTACACAACACAAATAAAATATTCTATGAAACATGGGAGATAACTGCTAAATTAGTCAGGTATAGTGAAGACATGACATAGATGTAGGCGTTCTGTGGGAGTTAGCTGGGCGTTCTAGGGGAGCAACCCACCTTTTATTTGGGATACATCACCAGCAATGCAATATATTCCAAGGGCAGCCCTGCAACAGGATTTCAGCCATATTTGTCTTGCCACCTTTGCAGTGGCGAGATTTTCCAATGTGAAGCAGGTAGTGTAGTTACAGTTAGGTTAGGTATGTATAATTAAAAGTGTTCCTATACAGAAACAGTTTTTTGCTTCAGTAAACGCACTTTCTGTGCAGTGAAGGAACACTTCAAATACAGCTCCCCCCCCTTGCTGACAGTGCCGACTAGTTGCAATGTCAGCTGAGTTTTTCAGAGGCTGATATCCCTATTATTTTCTATGGGAGACACATCGCCACTCGTTAGCACTTCACGGGTCAGCCCTCTTTTTTTAGAATATATATATATGTTGATGTTTTGAATATCAAGGCCTCAGACATTTTAAATTAGACATTAATGGTCCCTTGATTAACCAATTGGATTAATCAATTGGATCAACTTGATTAGTTGGCTTAAGGGAGCACTCAAGTTTAGCAATCATCTATCCCTTTAGCTTGGGTTAATTAAATCAGTGATTTTTAACCTTTTTTTTGCCGTGGCACACTTTTTTACATTAAAAAATCCTGTGGCACACCACCATCCCAAAATTTTAAAAAAATCATACATTGTAGCCTAATACAGCATATATATATATACACATACACACAAACACACATACTGTATGTATTGTGCTGTTATGCCATGCCTCCTACAAACTACCCCTACACTGGGAGTAAAAAACAAGCAAAGTTTAAAAAATGTCACACTGTTGTCAGTCTGCCGTGGCACACCTGAGGATCTCTCACGGCACACTGGTTGAAAAACACTGAATTAAATAACCTGCAAAGATTTTGCTTAAATAAATGATAGATTAAAATAAAATCCCTTGTTCAATTAAGCACAAGAGGGTTAGTGAAAAAGCTCTAAATGATGCTCAAACGTATTAATTAGCGCTGCGGAATCTGTTGGCGCTCTACAAATAACAATAACCGATAATAAAGAAGAAATTAGGCTTTTATGAAACAAGTATTAAGATAGAAAACACTTTTGGACTGTCCCTAAAATTAGAATGGTACATTAAAGATGAGTAACCATATGGTATCCCTTACAAAAGCAGGTTTTTAGGATTGGATATTTTTTTATATTGGGGGAGGGGGTTGCCTTGCAATGTCTCTTACAATGGAGACTACTTGGTGGGTGTTTATTTTGGGAGGAATTATAGAGTATGTTGTGACTTTGCTTTCTATAGTAGAAGATCAGCATTTAGCGTGGTGGAACATTGTAGTTAATAAGGGTTGCATATAGTGTGGTTATTCTAGAAGAGGCATGGGCAATGTTTTTACCAGCATCAGATTCATGGAATACAGATATTTCAAGAAACAAAAATAGCTTTAACATATTGAATGATTACAGTTGTAGAGCAAGAATACTGTCTTAAACATTAAAGGGACACTGAACCCAATTTTTTTTCTTTTGTTATTCAGATAGAGCATGCAATTTTAAGCAACTTTCTAATTTACTCCTATTATCAATTTTTTCTTCGTTCTCTTGCTATCTTATTTGAAAAAGAAGGCATATAAGTTTTTTTTTTCATGACTCTGGACAGCACTTTTTTTATTGGTGGATCAATTTATCCACCAATCAGCAAGAACAACCCAGGTTGTTCACCAAAAATGGCATCTAAAGTTACATTATTGCATTTCAAATAAAGATACCAAGAGAATGAAGAAAATTTGATAATATGAGTAAATTAGAAAGTTGCTTAAAATTTCATGCTCTATCTGAATCACAAAATACTTTTTTTGGGTTCAGTGTCCCTTTAAGTGATAGTCAAAGAGCAGTAACATTTGTGAAAGGTGATTAATGTGGTTTAGTCACCAAGTGTCATTGCTATATTACTTTACATATAACAGATTAAGGACATTGTTTAATAGTCCACAACATTTAATGCCTCATGACTAAATCTACCTTAAATACTTTTTTGGCCCAAGTTCTAAAAGATTCTTCTTGTCCACAAAGTTCATCCCCTTCTCCCATCTTCATGATACGTTCACCTCCCAATTCTTCCAGTAAAGTATCCACAGCACGGGCAAAGGCACAGAAATGGGGATATGCTCGTGAGCCAAGACCAAAGGCTGAGAATCTGCAGCAGATAACAGTAAACATTGCAAGCAATGCATAAAGGTTCACAAAACACATTCTTACACCATGATACAGTGGTCTATTTTAGTAACATTAATGATCTGGAATAAAACACATCAGCATGTATATACAGTATATGCATAGATTTATACATGGGTAATGGCTAATGACTTGTCTCTCCTGGTTTTGAAAACATGATACATTTGTAGACTATGTCATTTTGTAATATTGTAAATTACTTAAAAGATAATTTCGATGATTTGAATTCACGTTTTTAAAACATTACTAGTTTTTTTTTTTTTAAGAATATTCTTTTGCCCAGAATAAAAGGTTCTGCTATTATGCTTGTGGATAAGTGTTTCATTGTTAATAATTACTGAATCGTAATTCTACTGTATCCTTCCTAAAAGAACACTCCATCACAAAATTTATAGAAATCATTTTTTGCATAGATGTTCCTGGGTAGCCCCCTTTTGCAGGGGTAACACACATATATAAAAGTAGGAAGCCACTGGTGGTTGGTGGATATATGGAAACTTCTGCTTTAAGTTGGATGGATGTCCATGTATTGTTAAGTAGCTGCAACACTTTCAGCTTCTGAGTGAGAATTTAGTTCCTTGTCGATATTAAACATATAGGGCTAGATTACAAGTGGAGCGCTAAATTATCGCCCGCCCGCAAAGGGGCAAATTTGCCTGTTTGCAGGTGTATGATAATTAACCAGCCAATACAAATGGCTGGTTATTGCTAATGCTAGCTCGCAGTAGCAATAAGCACTCCGAAAATTAAACAGAGATTAGATATCTGGTTAATTATCTAAAGGTGCCCCAAATGCCCTCAAAATAAAGGGCATTATAATTTTTTATTAAAAAAAAATAGCTTTTTTTTTATTTAAAATAACTGCACTAGACAGTTTTAAGGCTTTAAAGTTTGTGGTAGTGGGGTATTAGAAAAAAAACAGCACTGAAAAATGCCTTTACATTACGGTCTATGGGAACTGTTTGTTCCCATAGACCCAAATGTAAATATATATGTATATGCTTGTATACATATATATTTATGTGTTAATATGTGTTTATACACATATTAACACATAAATATATATGTATATATTCATATATATTTTAAAATGCTGCCCATCTCTGCGCTACTTATCCACTTCGCTGCGCGAGGTTCTGATACCGTCTATGGAAGTGCGCTCTAGTGAGCACAATGTTCCCTAGCAATGCGAGCGTGAGCTCGTGTTCACATTACGATTTACTTGCTTGTGTAATGATATATGCTGACAGCGTATGCTGTCGGCATTTATCGATGTGCGGTGGACATGATACGCTACATCGTATCATGTCCGCTTACACTTTCATAAATCGTCCCCTTAGTCTGCTCAACAAGCATAACGGAGAGAAAATGCTCTCCTAATCAGGCATGGGGGGCGATTTATCAAGCTCCCTATTGAGCTGTATCCAGCCTTCAGGCTCGCCGGAAACAGGAATTAAGAAGCAGCGGTCTTAAGACTTAAGTCTTAAGACCGCTGCTCCTTAACTTATCCGCCACCTCTGAGGCGGCGGACAACAATTCGCCCGATCGGATACGATCAGGTTGATTGACACCCCCTGCGAATGTGTAGGGGGCAGAATCGCACAAGCATTTAATGAGAAATGCTTGTGCAATGATAAATGCCGACAGCACATGCTGTTGGCATTTATCGATGTGCGGCTGACATGATCCGCTACAGCGTATCATGTTCGCTCACACTATAATAAATCGGCCCCTTGGTATGGACTTTACTTATCATGGATCCTCTTAACAACCAAGTTGATTTATCCTTTGTAATAGTTTTGAAAATATCTGTGATTTATATGAAGCGTTTAGATATTTTACTATTGCTGTATTGTCATTATTGCAAACTGAAATAAAAAGAACAAAAAAACAAATAAGTCTGCTAAAACGTAATGAAGAGCAATTGCTTCTTCAACATCCTTACCTAACATTAGCCAAAGGACCTGCACTTCCAAAATTATCTCTGGGTCTTGTCTCATCACCAGATGATTTCCGAGCGTCAGCAGATGAAGAAACACTGTTGAAGCGAACTTTGTAGCTCCTTACAACAAAGAAAAGAAGTTTAGATCATTAAATGGACAGAGAACACAGACAATAATCTTGACTTTTTGGCAGTGTCAAACTTTTTTGTTCAGAAAGCAGCATTCAAAAGAAAAGAAAATCACATGATAAAATCTATTTTAAGCTCAAACTTAACTTGTCAGCCATAAAGTTAGTTTTTTTTGCAGTGGATACTGATTTAAATATTAGGTACAGCTAATTGAGCAGGTTTATAACTATAAATAATCTGTAATTAAAGGAACATAAAACCCAAAAATGTTCTTCATGATTTAGACAGATCATACAGTTTAAAACAATTTTCCAATTTAATTTATGTTATAAAATGTGTTTAATTATCTTGGTATCCTTTGTTGAAGGGGCAATACTGCACTACTGGGAGCTAGCTGATCACATTGGGTGATTCAATGAACAGAAGCATATATGTATAGCCACAAATCATCAGCTAGCTCCCAGTAGTGCATTGTTGCTCTTTGAGCCTATCTCGGTATTCTTTTCAAAGTTGTTTACAATCACATGCTCTACTTTAATCATAAAGAACAAAAATTGTGTTGTACAGTATGTCCCTTTGGGGACATCATTTTATTTTATTTTTATTACAGTCCATGATACAAAAATAAAATGTACTCCCTTTATTTTTCCAAAAAAAGACTGTGACCCTGTGACATATTTCATTAACTCACGTCCTCTCTTCCAGGTTAGAGTTTGGATGCCTCATCTCCATCAAAGCACAGCCAAATTTCTGAAATGAACACAGAAAAGACTCCTTAGCTTCTGGCTATTCATATCCATGACGTCATATCCCCACCTCTGATTATAAAAATAATTTAGAAATACAGTCAAGACTATTTTAGGATGAAAACTGAGTTGGTAAGTCTATGCCGATTTATCAGTGTCTGGCGTATGAGTTAAGAGGCAGTAGTCTTAAGACCGCTGCTTCTTAACTCTGGTTTCTGGCAAGCCTGAAGGCTCGCACAGAAACAGGGCGATTAGGGGCCATGCCACCGTTGTTAAATCGGCCCCATTGTGTGATATAGAATTTTTATTACCATTTATTAAAGAGTTTTTTTTTAATTCATAATACAATAAATAAGTAAGTAAATCACAACTACAGATTGAATGCAAATGTATTGTATCAGTCAGCTGCATACAGCACTAGCCCCTGGGTTGCCTGTAAGTCAGTTGCATTAGTACTCTCACACTTTAATTTAGTGCATTTTCATTTTTAGTAAAAAAAAAAAAAAAAAAAAGAGTAAAAAAAATTGAAATAAACTTGTTTTGAACAATTTCTTCCAGTAGTAAACACTGTCACTGAATAACCGATAGCTATTATTGTGAAAGGCCAGGTCTAGATATGCTGTGTGCACCCCCACATTACTTTGTGGCTTGTAGTGCATATATTTATAGCAATGCTGACTCACTACTGGCTCTCTGATTACAGTGTATTGCAATAATGGTTGCAATCAAAACTGAAATGCATTGATGTGTATTTTAAAGGGACATGAAACACAATTTTTAGGGTAGACCATATCATTTTAAACAAATTTATCATTTATTTGTATGATCTAATTTACTTTATTCTCTTGGTATCCTTTGTTAAAAAGCATACCTAGGTAGATTCAGGAGCAGCAATACACTAATGAGAACTAGCTGCTGATTGGTAGCTACATATTAATGCCTCTTGTCATTGGCTCACCCAATGTTTTCAGCTAGCTTCCTAGTAGTGCATTGCTGCGCCTTCAAAAAAGGATACCAAGAGAATGAAGCAATTTGATAATAGAAGTTTATTGGAAATTTGTTTAAAATGGTATGTTCTCCATCTGAATCAAGAAATCAAAATGATGTGTTCCGTGTCCCTTTAAGTTTCAGGGTCATGCCCCTTTATCAAGCTGAAGAGGGTGCATTTAACACATCAGTTTTGGATGCAATGCTTTCAGTAGAGGAGTAAATTGCAGTGAATATAATAACATGGAAAAGATAAAAGTGCAGCATGAATGAGAATACAGAGAGTTTGATGGTGCAGAGATGATAGAGGTTGGGAGTAATAATGCAGTTTGCATGATCATTATAAGAAGCTGAGATTATACTGACAATGAGAATACCTTACACAAACAGCTATGGACGTGAATGCTAAATAAACAACACATGTGAGCTTGTTCTTTATGAACGTCAGGTACAGAGAGAGAATAAAATGTCTAGAGGTAAATATAAAGATGATGAGAAAGCAATGAGAATGTAGAGAGTGTTAGAGTACAGTGGGAGGCTGAAATAAAGAGAATACACACAAGGTGAGCGTGCTAAGCCAATAGATGAGCAGACGAAGTGCAAGGATGTTAGTTTTTTGCTAATGCTACAACTTCAGAAGTGCTCAGGCATATTTGTATTAAATGAGCCCTCATACATCATTTGTATATAAAAGATAACAAACATTTGGTGTAATGCTAATAACTGCCTTCTGTCCAGCTGTTATCAATCTGTTAAAACTGGACACTGGTCCTAAAATGCAACTGTTCTTCTCAAAACTGGCCAAGTAGCAGCCCCTATTCTGCTCCATTTAACATAGCTTTCCTGCCACTCTGCACGTGACATGAAAAATCAGATATCAACATACTTAACCCCTTGCCTACCAATGAAGGCAGCAGTGCATTGTATACAAACTCACCCAACACTTTGTAGACCTCTTTGTCATGTGGTAATGTAATTGAGTTTCATAGCTTAGCCCAGGATTTAATGCTTGGATGTAGAGCCATAAATAAAACTGTATTTCTTGTCATTATGACTCTGACATTGTTACACAATTCTGAATTATGTGGATGTCTCTTACCTCTCCATTTTCTGGTGGGTCACCATTTCCAAAGGTGCTGGTAACCACTAAGACAAGCGTCTCATGCTCTAAATGGACAATGTCATATTCATCCAGTGACGTAACCTGCCGAAAAGATTTTATTGCTAATGAAGATAATAAACTATGAATATACTTTTTTTTGTTAAAATATACAATGTTATATATAACAGTTTTTTACTACAAGAGCTGATGTTGTACTCCAAAAAATCTTCCATATGAAAGAGCAGTATTTAAACAGGTTGATTTTTTTCTCTGAAAAAAAGTGAAGTAAAAACTTGTACTTGATATTGTTGCTTTTTGACTGATATATACAGATGCTTATTAATAGGAAGTACAATTCATATACTGCTGTAATATAATCCATTTTTAATATAAAAATTCAGGCAACACCCCAAAAAAATATTTAATTGCTGCAATGTTATATGGATGACAGAAAAGTTGTAAAAGCAATGCTTTTTTAAAGGGAGAGTGAAGTCAAAATTAAACCTTTATGATTCAGATAGGGAATACAATTTCAAACAACTTTCCAATTTACTTTTCTAATCAAATTTGTTTTGTTCTTTTGGTATTTTTTGTTGAAAGCTAAACCTAGGTAGGCTCATAAACTGATTTCTAAGCCATTGAAGCCAATTCTTATCAGTGCATTTTGACAGTTTTTTTTTCACAGGTAGACAACCCTAGTTCATGTGTATCATATATATATATAACATTGTGCTTACTCCTGAGGAGTTATTTATGAGCCAGCACTGATTGGCTAAAATGCAAGTTTGTCAAAAGAACTGAGATAAGGGGGTAGTCTGCAGGGACTTAGATACAAGGTAATCACAGAGGTAAAAAGTATATTAATATAACAGTGTTGGTTATACAAAACTGTGAAATGTGAAATAAAGGGATTATCTATCTTTTTAAACAATAAAAATGTTCAAGTAGACTGTTCCTTTAAGGGCCACTAGAGGTATATAATTTTTTCTATAGCATCCCCTATTACGCATTGCAAATATTTTAACTATAAAGAAAAGGTAGAATGACACAGGACTGGGACCAAAAATAGGGCCGGGCATTTAAAGCCGAAGCAGCCCACATCATAATAGACCAGATCTGTGATCCTGCAGTTCCTACTATAGTACTATTTATTTGGCACGTGTCACATTTGACCTGGTATATTTCACTGTGGCACTTTTTACACACATTTCTTAGTGGTACTTTATACTGAGGCACACAACCTGATATTATTTACTTTCACACTTCCTAAGACACATTCCCAGCACCTTTTTTAAGGAGAGCAGAGTACATATTCAATATTTACATTAAAAGGACATTTAAAAATGTTATCTTTATCTGCAAATAAGAAATTTAAACAGCTCTAATTTAACCCTTTTTATGCAAAAATTATTTTGCATAGTTAATTGTTTTATCTGCATAGTAAACGTTTTTTTTTTTAGTTTAATATTCCTTTAGCTAAATCTGCATTATTGCAATATTTGTAATATGATGTGAGTGGGCAAACCAAGAACCCACTTACTGTAGCCAAGTGCACCAGTTGCTCGCCGGAAAGAGCAGTTATAAAGCAGCGGTCTAAAGACCGCTGCTCCATAACTTGTCCGCTGCCTCTGAGGCGTCGGTCGTTAATCCGCCCAATCCTATACGATCGGGCAGATTGACACTCCCTGGCTGCGAATCTGCAGGGGGCGACATTGCACAAACAGTTCTGGTGAACTGCTTGTGTAATAATAAATGCCGACAGCGTAAATCTACCCCTATTTCTCACAAAACCTAATATTAGTATTTGATTAAACTCGTCTTTATTAAAATCATCTTTTACTTTAAGAATAACTATTTGTCAAAAGCAAAATTAAACTTTTATGATTCAGAGCATGCAATTAAAAAAATATTTAAAAATGATTGCCATTATCAAATAGTGTTTTTTTTTTAAAAAAGCACTCTTTTTGAGGTACCAGCTGTTCCTGAGCATGTGCAAGAGCTCATCTAGTCTGATGCTGTCACATGATAGAAAGGGCAGGAAAATTGAAGGACATTTTGAAATTAGTAAAAAAAAATATATATCTACTGCTCATTTGAAATTCAAAGTAGGTGCAATTGCATTGCTTTTTTAAATATATATTTCATTCTACTGGTTTTAATTATCCTTTAATAAATTATTAGATCTCCTAAAATATTTTTGTGTTAAATGTGTAGCAAACGAGCACTTAGATTTAACTTTTCTTACCTTGGCATCAAAGGCGTGCTTGAAAATTTCACATAATGTTTTTGCATAGACTTGTGATTTCCCGGTCTCTGTCGCATAGAGGATTGTAGCTTTTACTCTCTTTGCCATAGCTTGCCCCATTAACTTAGCAGAAAACTTTACTGCCCTGAAAAAACAGTTATTTCCACATGAGTAGCTTTAAGTGGATTGTAATCCTTTACTTATTTTATGGTTCAACACTTACTTGGCCAACTTTTTAAAGCCGATAGCTCGTTTCTTTGTGGGTGTCCCATTAGCTCCTTTCCATATATGCGTATTCCAAGGGTCAGGCTATTAGTGATACACAAAAAGAGGACACAAATTATATATTCTATAAATTAGCGCTATAATTTTGAATTGATAAAACACAAATGTTACAGTTTGAAAAGTCACTACAAATATGCCTCAATATCAAATAAAACTTTAGAGAGCTACAGTAAATTACTGCTACAGAGGACTACAGTAAAATGCTGCTATATAAGTCTACAGTAAATTACTGCTATAGAGGACTACAGTAAATTGCTGCTATATAGGACTACAGTAAATTACTGCTATAGAGGTCTACAGTAAATTACTGCTATAGAGGTCTACAGTAAATTACTGCTATATAGGACTACAGTAAATTGCTGCTATAGAGGACTACAGTAAATTTCTGCTATAGAGGACTACAGTAAATATCTGCTATAGAAGACTGCAGTAAATTGCTGCTATAGAGGACTATAGTAAATTGCAGCTATAGAGAACTACAGTAAATTTCTGCTACAGAGGACTACACTAAATTGCTACTATATAGGACTAAAATTGCTGCTATAGAGGACTACAGTAAATTGCTGCTATAGAGGACTACAGTAAATTGCTGCTAGAGGACTGCAGCTAATTGCTGCTATAGAGGACTGCAGTAAATTGCTGCTATAGTGGACTACAGTAAATTGCTGCTATAGAGGACTACAGTAAATTGCTTCTATAGAGGACTGCAGTAAATTGCTGCTATATAGGACTGCAGTAAATTGCTGCTATAGAGGACTGCAGTAAATTGCTGCTATAGGGGACTACAGTAAATTGCTGCTATAGACTACAGTAAATTGCTGCTATAGAGGACTGCACTAAATTGCTGCTATAGAGGACTACAGTAAATTGCAGCTATAGAGGACTGCACTAAATTGCTGCTATAGAGGACTGCAGTAAATTGCTGCTATATAGGTCTACAGGAAATTGCAGCTATAGACTACAGTAAATTGCTGCTATAGAGGACTAAAGTAAATTTCTGCTATAGAGGACTACTGTAAATTACTGCTATAGTGGACTACAGTAAATTGCTGCTATAGAGGACTACAGTAAATATCTCCTATAGAAGACTGCAGTAAATTGCTGCTATAGAGGACTATAGTAAATTGCAGCTATAGAGAACTACAGTAAATTTCTGCTACAGAGGACTACACTAAATTGCTACTATATAGGACTAAAATTGCTGCTATAGAGGACTACAGTAAATTGCTGTTATAGAGGACTACAGTAAGTTGCTGCTAGAGGATTGCAGCAAATTGCTGCTATAGAGGACTGCAGTAAATTGCTGCTATAGTGGACTGCAGTAAATTGCTGCTATAGAGGACTACAGTAAATTGCTTCTATAGAGGACTGCAGTAAATTGCTGCTATATAGGACTGCAGTAAATTGCTGCTATAGAGGACTGCAGTAAATTGCTGCTATATAGGACTGCAGTAAATTGCTGCTATAGAGGACTGCAGTAAATTGCTGCTATAGAGGACTACAGTAAATTGCTGCTATAGACTACAGTAAATTGCTGCTATAGAGGACTGCACTAAATTGCTGCTATAGAGGACTACAGTAAATTGCAGCTATAGAGGACTGCACTAAATTGCTGCTATAGAGGACTACAGTAAATTGCTGCTATAGAGGACTGCACTAAATTGCTGCTATAGAGGACTACAGTAAATTGCTGCTATAGAGGACTGCAGTAAATTGCTGCTATATATGTCTACAGGAAATTACAGCTATAGACTACAGTAAATTGCTGCTATAGAGGACTGCACTAAATTGCTGCTATAGTAAATTATCTAAGAAATCCATTATTAAAATATAACATGCAAAATTGTTCCCCTCTTTCTTTGCTAAGCATGTATGATGTTTTCCTCTTAAGAGAAACGCTTTAAATGTTAAAGAATAGACTCTATTCTATGCCAAACATGTATGACTTGAATGATTGCACCTTTGCACCTTTGCCTATTTTATTCAAATATACAACTTGTGTCCTCTTCTTCAGTAAATACAACCTATTCATTCTTTTTAGAAAATACATACGGCTAGATTACGAGTTTAGCGGTAAGGTAAAAAAAGCAGAATTAACAGGTCTTAACGCTGCTTTTTCACTATCGCTGCTATTACGAGTCTTGCAGGTTTAGGGGGCCCGCACACTTTTTTGGCCTTACCACAAACTGATTTACGTAAACTTCGTAAACCCTTTTTTCAATGGGACTTGCATAGCGCCGGTATTACGAGTCTGTCCTGGGAGGCTAAAAAGTGAGCGGTACACCCTCTACCTCCAAGATCCGTAACACATTCTAAAGTCAGTAGTTAAGAGTTTTATGGTACAATGCTGTAGCATAAAACTAATAACTAAAGTGCTAAAAAGTACACTAACACCCATAAACTACCTATTAATCCCTAAACCGAGACCCTCCCGCATCGCAAACACTAAAATAAAATTATTAACCCCTAATCTGCCGCTCTGGACATCGCCACCACTATAATAAACATATTAACCCCTAAACCGCCGCACTCCCGCCTCGCAAACACTAGTTAAATATTATCAACCCCTAATCTGCCGCCCCTAACATCGCCGCCACCTACATTATATATATTAACCCCTAAACTTCCGCCCCAACGTCGCCGCCACTATATTAAATTTATTAACCCCTAAACCTAAGTCTAACCCTAACACCCCCCTAATTGAAATATAATTTAAATAAATCTAAATAAAATTACTATAATTAACTACATTATTCCTATTTAAAACTAAATACTTACCTATAAAATAAACCCCAAGCTAGCTACAATATAACTAATAGTTACATTGTAGCTAGCTTAGGGTTTATTTTTATTTTACAGGCAAGTTTGTATTTATTTTAACTAGGTAGAATATTTATTAAATCGTTATTAACTATTTAATAACTACCTAGCTAAAATAAATACAAATTTACCTGTAAAATAAAACCTAACCTATGTTACACTAACACCTAACACTACACTACAATTAAATAAATTCCCTACATTAAATACAATTAAATAAATTAAATTAAATTAGCTAAATTACAAAAACAAACAAACACTACATTACAGAAAATAAAAAAACAAGTTACAGATCTTTAAACTAATTACACCTAATCTAATAGCCCTATCAAAATAAAAAGCCCCCCCAAATAAAAAAAAGTCCTAGCCTAAACTAAACTACCAATAGCCCTTTAAAGGGCCTTTTGCGGGGCATTGCCCCAATGAAATCAGCTCTTTTTCCTGTAAAAAAAATACAAACACCCCCCAACAGTAAAACCTACCACACACACAACCAACCCCCCAAGTAAAATACTAACTAAAAAAACCTAAGCTCCCCATTGCCCTGAAAAGGCCATTTGGATGGGCATTGCCCTTAAAAGGGCATTTAGCTCTTTTGCAGGCCCAAAGCCCTAACCTAAAAAATATACCCACCCAATACACATTAAAAAAATCCTAACACTAACCCCAGAAGATTCACTTACCGGGAGAAGTCTTCATCCAAGCGGCAAGATGTCCTTTAATGAAGCGGAAGGAGTGGTCCTCCAGACGGGCAGAAGTGGTCTTCCAGACGGACAGAAGTCTTCATCCAGACGGCATCTTCTATCTTCATCCTTCCGGCGCGGAGCGGGTCCATCTTCAAGACATCTGACGCGGAGCATCCTCTTCAAACGACTGCTTCTTCGTAATGAATATCTCTTTAAGTGACGTCATCCAAGATGGCGTCCCTTAGATTCCAATTGGCTAATAGAATTCTATCAGCCAATCGGAATTAAGGTAGAAAAAATCCTATTGGCTGATGCAATCAGCCAATTGGATTGAGCTGGCATTCTATTAGCTCTTCCAATCAGCCAATAGAATGCAAGCTCAATCCTATTGGCTGATTGGATCAGCCAATAGGATTTTTTCTACCTTAATTCCGATTGGCTGATAGAATTCTATTAGCCAATCGGAATCTAAGGGACGCCATCTTGGATGACGTCACTTAAAGAGATATTCATTATGAAGAAGCCTTCGTTTGAAGAGGATGCTCCGTGTTGGATGTCTTGAAGATGGACCTGCTCCACGCTGGAGGACCACTTCTGCCCGTCTGGAGGACCACTTCTGCCGGATTCGTTGAGGACATCTTGCCGCTTGGATGAAGACTTCTCCCGGTAAGTGAATCTTCAGGGGTTAGTGTTAGGATTTTTTTAAGGGTGTATTGGGTGGGTTTATTTTTTAGGTTAGGGCTTTGGGCCTGCAAAAGAGCTAAATGCCCTTTTAAGGGCAATGCCCATCCAAATGCCCTTTTCAAGGCAATGGGGAGCTTAGGTTTTTTTAGTCAGTATTTTATTTGGGGGGTTGGTTGTGTGGGTGGTGGGTTTTACTGTTGGGGGGGTGTTTGTATTTTTTTTTACAGGAAAAAGAGCTGATTTCTTTGGGGCAATGCCCCGCAAAAGGCCCTTTTAGCGGCTATTGGTAGTTTAGTTTAGGCTAGGGTTTTTTTTATTTTGGGGGGCTTTTTTTATTTTGATAGGGCTATTAGATTAGGTGTAATTAGTTTAAAGATCTTGTAATTTGTTTTTTTATTTTCTGTAATTTTGTGTTTTTTTTTGTAATTTAGCTAATTTAATTTAATTTATTTAATTGTATTTAATGTAGGTAATTTATTTAATTATAGTGTAGTGTTAGGTGTTAGTGTAACTTAGGTTAGCTTTTATTTTACAGGTAAATTTGTATTTATGTTAGCTAGGTAGTTATTAAATAGTTAATAACTATTTAATAATTATTCTACCTAGTTAAAATAAATACAAACTTGCCTGTGAAATAAAAATAAACCCTAAGCTAGCTACAATGTAACTATTAGTTATATTGTAGCTATCTTAGGGTTTATTTTATAGGTAAGTATTTAGTTTTAAATAGGAATAATTTAGTAAATTATAGTAATTTTCTTTAGATTTATTTAAATTATATTTAAGTTAGGGAGTGTTAGGGTTAGGGTTAGACTTAGATTTAGGGGTTAATACATTTAATATAGTGGCGGCGACGTTGAGGGCGGCAGATTAGGGGTTAATAAGTGTAGGTAGGTTGCGGAGACATTGGGGATGGCAGATTAGGGGTTAATAAATATAATGTAGGTGTCGGCGTTGTTGGGGGCAGCAGATTATGGGTTAATAATTATAATGTAGGTGGCGGCTGTGTCCGGAGCGGCAAATTAGGGGTTAATAAGAATAATGTAGGTGTCTGCGATGTGGGGGCGAAAGATTAGGGGTTAATAAATGTAAGATTAGGGGTGTTTAGACTCATGGTTCATGTTAGGGTGTTAGGTGTAAACATAACTTGTATTTCTCCATAGGAATCAATGGGGCTGCGTTACTGAGTTTTATGGTGCTTTTTTGCAGGTGTTAGACTTTTTCTCAGCCGGCTCTCCCCATTGATGTCTATGGGGAAATCGTGCACGAGCATGTATAACCAGCTCACCGCTGACTTAAGCAGCGCTGGTATTGGAGTGTGGTATGGAGCTCAATTTTGCTCTTAGCTTGCCTTTTAACGCCAGGTTTGTAAAAACCTGTAATACCAGCGCTGCAGGTAAGTGAGCGGTGAGAAAAACTGCTCGTTAGCACCGCACAGCTCCTAACGCAAAACTCGTAATCTGGCCGATAGTTTGGTTTTACTTGTAGAGATATAGGTTAAATGGAGGTGGGTGTGCATTCTGGATGACAACAAATTAAATGTTATGAATGAGAAATTGTTAGCAAGAACTCAAAAATGAAGACAAATGTATTAGAAATATAAAAAAACATAGTAATGGCGTTGTAAAGGCATCTCTAGGGTATTCCAAAAGTAAGATATAGAGAGTATAGGTTATGCCGCTCTATATGTGGTAGGGGTAGTGTAATACTTTCTAGGGCACCAGATACCATGTGCATCTATACTTGTATAAGTATATTTATATAGACTGCAACTTTCTTTTCCTAGTTTCTACTCCCAATACAGCCCTGGCTTGACAAATAAACAGTTTTGTATTATTTCATATATTGCAATAAGGTTTAACTGTATTTTTAAATAAGGCTTAGTGGTGTATTGTGAAGAAATAGGACTCTTCTGGCTTGTCATCCACTGTACCTGATACTCAAATGAAGGCGTAAGGCGATAATTTAACATTTCCTGATGGAATACTGGAGTAATACTCCCAGACATTGGCGGTACAATCCAGACCCAATCAGCCGGGCAGCCTCCTCGACATCGGTATTCATTTTCCATGTGCTTGATGAAGGATTCTGTAGCAGAGTGATGATCCACTATTGTCACTTTATCACTCTGAAACAGGAGAGCAGAGCATGACTCATCATAGGAAATGTTCTGCTTTCTACAGAATCATTTCCTTTCCACAGTCATTGATTCCATTCAAAATCTGACAGTGATCTGTGTGTTTACTGCTGTTAGAAACAATGGTGTTAGTGTTAAGCAGGAGAGCAAGCAGGTACAGCTTTTTATCGGTTCTCTGGTATTTTGTGGATCTTTTTTCAATTAATATCAATAGCAGGATAGCTTTAAAGTGACATCATAGTATATATATATATATATATATATATATATATATATATATATATATACACATACACATATATAGATAGATACACATACATATATTTACAATGAAATTTTGTTACGTTTACTGTGATCAGAATTCGTTACTCAGTGCAATCCATAAAACAACTATTTTTCAAAATCTTTATTATTTCTTTAATAAACCACTGTCTGGGAACATAAAGTAATACATATTACACTCAACAGTGAACATCTTTATAGAAATTATATAAACTTTAATCACAACACTTTTATAGCAATAAAATACCATGATAAATCGCTTTATATCATTAAAATACCAGTGATACCATGATAAAAAGATTTCTATAGCCAGTCAATACTCAGTTATCAAATAAGCCCATGAATAATGTTAATAATGGGATGAATTTCACTTATTGCATAGGAAATGGAAACATTTCACAAGCTATTCTGAAACAGAATAATCCAAAGGAAAGCTGTTATTGGATCAGAGTTGTTAAAAGAACAATTAAAGCAGCCCATTAATTTTAATGTAGCAGTAAATAAGAGCAGTGAAATGTTTTGAAAAGGGAATGTCTTGGAAAATAAATGTTGGTAATGGTAAGTTAGTTAGCTAATGTCAGCTAATTGCAGGTAGTCTAAATGTATTCTCATAACTCTTCCCCCTTAAAGGGACATGAAACCCAAATTTTTTCATATAGAGATTACAATTTTAAACAACTTTCCAATTTACTTCTATTATTTAATTTGCTTTATTCTTTTGTTATGCTTTGCTGAAAGGTTTATCTAGGAAAGTTCAGGAGCAGCAAAGAACCTAGGTTCTAGCGGCTGATTGGTGGTTGGATATATACTGATTGTCATTGGCTCACCAATGTGTTCAGTCAGCAACCAGTACTGCATTGCTGCTCATTCAACAAAGCATACCAAGAGAACCAAGAAAAATTGATAATAGGAGTAAATTAGAAAGTTGCTTAAAATTGCACACTCTATCTAAATCACAGAAGGAAAAAAAATAGGTTTCATATCCCTTTAAGTATTTATATTTTTTAATATATTTATCTATTTTAATTCCAGCCAACATTTTTACATAGCTGAACTCCATAGCAATTCAGTCCCATCAGAGAACAGTGAAGTTGCTCTAGTAAGACAAATCTCTCCAATCTTATGTATAATAAGGATATCCACTAGCTCGAAAACGGAATCTGAATTCATATTAATAGTAGGTAAGTATGACTATTTAGTACTTTAGCTCGAGCGATAACACCGCCAGATGTAAACATTTTGCATGCTCTGGTTACCACAGGTATTACAAGTTGAGAGTAAAACTTTTCTGCGCGAGCAAAGCCTGATGCACGGTAACTAAAGAACTTCCAATATTGCAGCCCACTAACTTATTCTCCCCATTGACTTCAATGGAGAGCACAGAAGAAGAAATACGCTTGTTGCACTAACCCAACAGGGGTTATTAATATTTCACATTCCAATGTTCTTTATGTACAGAAAAATGCTATTTTTATTTTAAATTGATATTTCTATATACATTTCTGTATATATCTATACCTGTATATATGTTCATATAGATATATAGCTATAGATATATATTTACATTAACATTATCAGATATATTTAGAAATATATATTTAATAATAAAAAGTAAATAAAATTCTATGTGAAGAACAATGGCATGTAAAATATGCGTAACCCGCTTCAGGTTTCATGTTGTAGGGATACTAAACCAACATTTTTTCTTTTATGATTCGGATAGAGAATTAAATCGGATTAAATTTGCTCTATTGTTCACATACATAACCATCCCTAGTTAGGGCACATAAAGAATTAGTTATCTTATGATGCAGTATCTAAATATTAAATATAAATGTTGAAAAATATTAATAATTAATGTAAATAATTATTATAGATGTTCTTAAATATTCTAAAAAAATATAGAATATATATGTATATTTAACAGTAACTATGATAATTATTAAAAAATTATAAATAACCCCTTAACGACCAGCGCCGTACCCTGTACGATGCTGGTCGCTAAGGGGATACTAAACCCATTTTTTATTTCTTTCATGATTTGGATTGAGCATGCAATTTTAAGCAACTTTCTAGTTTACTCCTATTATCAATTTTTCTTTGTTCTCTTGGTCTTTATTTGAAAATGCAGGAATGAAAACTTATGAGCCAGCACATTTTTTGTTAAGTACCCTGGATAGTGCTTGCTGATTGGTGTCTAGATTTAGCCACCAGTCAGCAAGCGGTATCCAAGTAAAGAATTTTTAATAGTTATCATAGTTACTGTTAAATATACATATATATTCTATGGATTTTTTTAGAATATTTAAAAACATCTATAATAATTATTTACATTAATTATTAATAGTATTCAATATTTACATACTGCGTCATAAGATAACTAACTCTTCATGTGCCCTAACTAGGGATAGTTTCGAATGTGAATAGTAGAACAAATTTAATTTGTGGAATCGAATGTTGATAAGAACAAATATTTTTTAAAATTCAAATATCGTATCTTATTTCGGGTTTTCGAATGCAACTTTCGATTTAAAATTTTGGTTTTGATTTTGAATGTAACTTTAGATTTCGAACTTTGGTTTTGATTTCAAATATTGTTTTTCGAATTTGAAAATTACATTAAGAAAAGATAAATGTAGATTTTTAATACTATTTAAAAATTAAATTGAAATTCGAATATTACATTTATAAAAAAAAAAAAATGCTAAAAATATGATTTGCATAAAACAAATTTGAAATCAAATATAAGTAATATTTTTTAATTTGATGTAAAATACATTGTTAAACATTCCATAATTCGAACAAATGTTTTTGAATGTTCTTTAAAATTCAAAAACAAACATTCAAAAAAAGAATGTTAGAATGTAAAATTAACATTTGAAACAGCTGGACTCTTAGGCTTACATGCTAAGGTGGTTCAGGGGATAGCAATGGAGAAGAGGAACTGGTATTAAGAAAGGTTAGTGTAGGTTGTATGCATCCCTGAACAGTATAGTCTTTAGGGAGGGCTTGAAGCTTTCAAAACTAGGGGAAAGTCTTGTGGAGCGAGGCAGAGAGTTGCAGAAGATGGGAGCCAGTCTGGAGAAGTCCTGTAAATGGGAGTGTGAGGAGGTAAGAAGAGAGGAGGAGAGTAGGAGGTCATGAGCAGAGCAAAGGGGACGGGATGGAGAGTATCTGGAGACAAGGTCTGAAATATAGGGCCCAGCTTTGAGGCTGAAATGCGTTGAGGTACATGTTATAAGTAGTCACTGCTCGAGTTTACATATAGGGTAAGCCTATTTTCAATTAAGTTTATATTCATATAAGCATTATTGCACTATGTGATTTTTTTTTTTGCAGGTACTGCAATTTTTGGATCCTATTGGATTTCTTATTCACTTTTTTCACTTGAATCACTTTTCTCCAATTTTTATTTTTATTTTTTTTTATTTTGATTTTTATCATATATATTTTTGATAACCATTTTTTATTTTTATTTTTGATTTATTGGATACCCCATCATACACAAAGGATTAATTGGATTCACAAGGGCACCAGATCTGTTACACAGGACATTTGTTAAGGATATCATCACTCATTAAGACTTTTTATATCATTTGGGACTTTAAATACACATTTTTTTGTGTTTATATGTTTTGGTATTCCCCTCTCTCCTGAGGGGCACTTACTCTATTGTTTTTAACTATTTTTTAATTGTTTTCAATCAAATTGTTATATGTACATGAAATAAATGAATTTTTAATATTTTAATATTCTGTTATTCTGATACTTTAGCCTATAGCTGGCGCTCCCTCTTTCTGTATTTAGGAGGGTGATAGTTGGATGGGGAAATTGGATCAAGGGAAGGTTTTTTGAGAATAGGTGTGACCAGTGCATGTTTCAGAGAGAAGGGAAATATACCGGTGCTGAATGTGTGTGAGTATAGGGGTAAGGGTAGAAGAGAGGGAGGGGAGTAGCTGTGAGGGGATAGGGTCAAGGGGACAGGTAGTTAGGTGAGAGCGCAGTATAAGTGCAGAAACATCTTCCTCAGTAACAGGGGAGAAAGAGCTAAGTTTATGGCTATGTGGGTTGTGGTTGATTGCGAGCATTTGGGGGGGTGAGAGAATGGAAGTATGTTGAGAGCTGATTTCAATTCTGATGGAGTCGATTTTGTTATTGAAGTAGCTGGCATTAGGAGGTGGGGCAGAGAAGAGTATTGAAAGTGGAGAACAGACATTTTGGGTTTGAAGAAAGAGTAGAGATAAGAGTAGAGAAGTAATGTTGCTAATAGAGATTAAGGGCAGAATAGTAGGAGTTCAAGATGAATTTGTAATGAAGACAATCAGCTTAACTCCGAGATTTTCTCCAGTGTCGATCAGTAGTACAGGAACATCTGCATATGTACCGTGTCAGAGGAATATGCCAGGGCTGAGGATGAGTGTGTGATTTCAGAGCTATGGTAAGAGGGGCCAGATTGTCAAGAGCGGATGTAAGGATGAAATTATAGTGGCAGATAGATTGGTCAGCGCAGGAAAAGGAGGAGAACGATGAGGAGAGATTTGAGGGAATTATCAAGCTGTTGCTGATCTAATGACATAATGCTTCTGTGAAGATTGGTGTGAAGAGTAGAAGGAGGGAGAGTTGTAGGGAGTGATGATATGTTGCAAGTGAAGAGATGGTGGTCAGAAAGAGGAAAAGGGGAGTTTGTGAAGTTTGAAATAGTACATCGATAGCTAAAGATCAGGTCAAGGGAGTGACCGTCTTTGTGAGTGGGAGAATCAGTCCATTGTGACAAACCGAAAGAGGAAGTGAGTTGTCAAGAGGGATGTTGGAATGTATCAATTTAAAAATATAAAGAACATTATCCCCTATACAAAGAACATTGGAATGTTAAATATTTACAGTAAATACACAGTAAAACACATTATTAAATAGTAACATGTAATTATTATTTAGGCTCTCACACACACATATATACTGTATATATATATATATATATATATATATATATATATATATCCATATACCATATGCCTTTGAACCCTTATAAATAATCTTTATTAATATTTATATGAATATTTTTTATCAGTTAGTGTTTATATAAGTATAACTGTTTTTTGTTTTATGTATTTATGTTGTGTTTTGGGCAACTTTTATTTGAGCCCTAACCCTTTATGCAAGGTCTTCAGCTACGCTATCCCGACATTACTTTCAACTTGTAATACATTTAATACAGACACAATATTGCTATATTGTGAGCATGCTAGATTTAGTGCACCACTTGAAATCTAGCCCTTTATGTTCATATGAGCTTTCTATGTTAAAAATAATATTTGAGCTGTATAACTTTTAATTGGCTTTAACAAATTGGTGGCAATTTGGGACTGGATGACTCTACAAACCTTGAAAGTATGAAAGTATGAAGTAAATAGGCTAAATACTTCACGAGTTAAGAAATGATTTTTTTTTAACATGGTTCAACTTCAGCAAAATACACTATGCATGTTTTCTGGGAATCTGGCTTTAATATATTGGGATAGTGTATTCCTAGCATTCTGTAAAAGCTAATGAGGGGAGGTATAGGAGCTCCACCAAAATACGGACTTAAGTGTGCTACAGAGAGGATACTCAGGCAAATACAGCCAGTACTAGGGTATGTTCAATATGGCTGAATGGAAATAAGTGCAAATCTTCGATAGGACAAAGTGGAGATGAATGCATAAAGGGTTACTTTATACATATGGGTATGAATACAAAGTGCCAGCACGCTATAATATTCTAAAATATTTATAATAAACAATATGAAATGGTTATAAAGAACTAATTTATTATTAGAAGGCCGAAACGAATCGACTTTATGACAAACTAGCCCGAATTTCTACTTGCATATGGTGAGCACTTTTTCTTTTAGCCCAGCTAGAACTTTTAGTTTTTGTGCATCCATTTGTTTTTTCTTTTTATAGATATTTCTAAACGCCCCTGGTTAGTTCTGGACCTGAAGCCTTTTCCAAGCATCTCCAACTCCTGGATTGTTTTACATCGGACTTTCATTTGGGAGAATTTGTTCTCATCTCACACTGGGACATTTGTTGTTTTCTTTTTCTTGGGACGTCCCCTCCATATATCCTTATTTGGTTCTTAGGGCCATGTGAGGTCCATTATGTACATCTGAGCTCAGAATAATGTTTATTGTACTTTTTTATATTGCTTCTTGCTATACTTTTATTTTTGTTTTTAAGTTTATATGTTGGATTAAATTATGTTTTCTAATAATCAGTTTTTATGCTGGATTTAATTAGTTCTTTATAACCATTACATATTGTTTCTTATAAATATTTTAGAATATCATAACGTGTTGACACTTTGCATTCATACCGTGTTGACACTTTTTAGGCATTCATCTCCACATTGTCCTATTGAAGATTCGCACTTATTTCCATTCAGCCACATTGAACATACCCTAGTACTGGCTGTATTTGCCTGAGTATTCTCTCTATAGCACACCTAAGCCCCTACTTTGGTGGCGCTCCTATACCTCCCCTCACTTATTCTATATATAATATGATCCTGTTAGGTGATCATTATTCTATAGTAAGCTTGTGTGCCCCCTCATTTGGCGCTGACTACTACCTATTTTTCTTCTTTTTTTATTCTGAAAAAGCTGAGCATGGATATATATAGCTTCACAATGCTGTTTTTTTATTTTCTTTTTAATGCTGTTGTGCACTTAAAAAATTGAATATATATGGGTGCAGTTTTTAATACCAGACATAGAAATTGCAATTTATGGCAGCCTAGAGTTTATAGTAGTTTTGCAAGTTACGGTGATCTTGTAGCTCTAAGCTTATTTTAGTAAATTTGAGATAGACTTGAGTGCTGCAATAAATAGATCACAAAACAATAAAGATCTATCAAACTGGTATATATGGAAATCTCCCACATCTCACAGGTAGGGAGGTTTGCTTAAAGCTTCCACTGCCAGGCCAAATGTCCCATTTTTTAGGGACTGCCTGGCTCTGCCCAAAAATGCCCCATCTAAACTCAATCTTGCCAATGGCACACACAGTCCTGCCCATCGTACACCTGTGGTCCTGTCCTTCCTATCACAGCTCTACCAAAAAAAACACCGGGGAACTACCCACAAGTGCTAACACCTTTCGCTCTCAGAAACGGTGTCAGATTGGCCAACTGGGATGTTGGGCCACATCCAGGCCAGAAGTCCAGGGGGAGTCCCCCAGCCAGGACATGGAGCGATCCTTGGGTGCAGCATAGCGCATCTATTCAAGGCTGCTCTGCTCCTGGAACATGAAAATTAACAGGGGGGGGAGGGCATCTGGGCCAGAGAGAGGGCAAGGAGAGCTAAACCAGGGGAGGTGGGGTTGGCTGGGCTGGGGGGGTGGGGGGCTGGGTCGATCTTTAAATATTTCCAAGGCTGGTCTGATTTACCAATCTAGCCCTGCTCAGAAAGTCTCAGTGAAAAGTTGAGATATGTATATGATGTCTAAAAATGTATTTGTTTATTTTACAGAGCATCTAAAGCATTTAAGATCTTGTTTTTTAAAACCAGTGTCTATGAGAGGCCATTACTCTGTTTGAACATGTACTATCACTTCATTATAAGGTGAAAACTGCACAAGAATAGCTTAAGGGATATGAAACCCATACGTTTTCTGTTAGGATTTATAAAAAGCATATCATTTTAAACAACATTCTAATTTAATTCTATTATCAATGTTTCTTTGTTCTCTTTGTATTTTTTGTTGAAAAGCAGGGACATACGCTTATGAGCCAGTCCATTTCTGGAGCACTATATGGCCTCCGGTTTGAAAAGAATGTTATCTGTTTGCAAAAGCACTAGATGACATCAATATTTCCTGCCATGTAGTTCTCAAGATGCCTACCTAGGTATCTCTTCAACACGAAGCAAATTTGATAATAGAAGTAATTTGGAAACTTTAAAACTGGTGGTATCTGTCTGAATCACAAAATCATTTTTTTAGGTTTCATGTCCCTTTAGTGTACAGATAATGCCTTGCATAGTGCTGTGGATAAAGCACTAAACTTAACTAGTTCTTGACTGTCAAAATGACTGAATAGTGTAATGTTTTAAAATCAAATTCAGATATTTTCTTATGTAAATTGAAATTTAAACCAGTCAATACTATTTAAATAAATGTCAGTTGATTGGTCAAAACATTTTTATAGTATCAGTTCAGGCGGCATTCAGGCCACTGGATTTATTGATTTACCTGGAAACTGTAAAGAACAGCAATATTAATCTCAACCAGGGCTTGGTCCTTCCATAGTGAAGACATTTTGCGTGTGTCTAGATTCATTCTGTTTGCCACTTCCTATAAGAGAGTTTGGACAATTGAGATCTATCGGTTGTTCATTTTTTTCTCTCATTTGTATGATGACGTAGACAGCAAGAACCCCCTCACTTCAGATATGTAGGATTTATGATTATGAAACATAAATAGTTAAAAAGACACTTAAATTCATTTCACTGGTTATCAAATTGACTTTGTTTACTTGGTATCCTTTGTTTAAAAAGCATATGTAAAATGCATGACTGGGAGTTAACTGGTGGCAGACTGGTGGCTACACACATTTCAATTCTTTCATTGGCTCGCTAGATGTGTTCAGCTATCTCCAAGTTGTGTATTGCTGCTATGGAGCTGACTTTAACTATGTGTTTAATCAATTTGCAGGGGTAAAAACACAGTTATATACAAGAAATGTGATAGCAAACTGATTCTAATATATTAGAGCGTTTTCCTTTTTTGCGCTTTTATGTCCCTTTAATTTAGAAGTTTGGGATGTAGCGGCTAGATCATATGTGAATACATACAGTACATTAGAGCGCAGAATGATGTGGTGATGCAGAAAATAACCTTATTTTAATGTGTGTGTTCAAGTAATTCATTTATTTTTCACAAATGAGTAGCTCTAAGTCACAGACTGAAGCAGGAATTGCATCACTGTTTTCTGTGTGCACATCCCATAAACACAGTGGGATTTAAACTACTTAGAGAAACATATTGGAAAGTTTACCTAAAGGGAAATCAAAATAACATAGCAACAAAGTCTGGGATATGAAACGTTTGTGTATAAGAATAGATGTGATCATCTAAATACTATAAACACATAGCTCATATAAGGGATTACATTAATTGTATCTACACTGCGACAAAATGGCATGGCTTGCTTAAATAATTTGAATAGAATATTCAGTGAACCAAAATAATTATTTAATAATTTTATATATAATGAAAAAAATGATTCACCCTCACTGAGACTTTTATTTACAGTGAAACCCTCAAAGGTTAATTATTTGTCAAACCGGGCAGCCACATATCTACTGTTTGCCCAGAAAATAACCCCACATTTAAGGACCATTTTCTAGTTTGACTCCGAAGTACTATATGGAATAAACACTATTATTATTTAGATTATTTAAGAGATATGCCTGTTGGATTGTTTTACTTTTTTTACTTGATTGTAACCTACAATTATATTGTGCATGACCTGTATCCCTTTTTGCTTGAGGACAAAATTTAAGGTTTGGGAACTGAATAAAGCTATGTTTTTTTCTGGACTTTTTTTTTGCAGGAAGATTGTATAACTGCTATTATTTTCCTACTATCTTAATTTATTTTAGTAAAACTATTATGAAATATCTATCTAATTTACCACTAATCCAGTTATTAGAAAATGATTGTGGCTTCTTTATACCTAAGCAGTGGTGCAACATATAAACGTCCATTCTCTTTTCCTGCCAAAAGGTGGAGCTCTTTACCAGGTCACAGTACCTCCAGTATGTTATAGCGAGAGTTGTCACAGTAATCTCGAACACCAATTTCAGTTCCCATGTACCATCCACTGAAGGGGCATGCAGTGAACTCTACACCTCCAATTTCCAAAAGCATGCTTGCTACAGCAGGTAGCCCGTACCACTTCAGTCCTAGATCCTTAAACCATTCTAGTCTGAGGATAGAAGGGAAACATTTTGCGATTTATTATTATATGGCTAACTTTGTATTCCAAGATGAAAAAAGGCTACAATCATTAATATAATTTTTTTTTATTTTAAATAATACTCACAGTTCCTAAGTATGATTAAGATTGACATTTTATCAATAAACCAAGGAACACCCACTTTGTCTAAGACTAAGGGGCCGATTTATGATGCCTCGAATGTGGCCAGATACATCTGTTTCCGCGTGAGCCTTCAGGAAACAGGAGTTAAGAAGCAGCGGTCTTAAGACCGCTGCCCCTTAACTTGTACGCCACCTCTGAGGCGGCGTACAGCAATGAGCCTGATCACATACGATCTGGTTGATTGACATCCCCTGCTAGCAGCCGATTGGCCGCAAATCTGCAGGGGGCGGCATTGCACAAGCAGTTCACCAGAACTGCTTGTGCAATGTTGAATGCCGACAGTGTATGCTGTCGGCATTCAGCAAAGTTGGGCGGACATGATCACTACAGCGGTTCATGTCCGTCCGTCTCTTAATAAATTGGCCCCTAACTATCTTAGTAACCATATAATATAGATCAGTATTCCACATTTGTTTAGAGCAGTGTTTCTCAACCTTTTTGTAGCAAGTACCCCTGTAGGCTTACAGCTGTTTCGTATGTACCCCAAGTTTAGCACAAATATTGATCTTTCACATGAACAAAAATGCAATTCATGTGTATTACTTGATTTCTTAATGAAGTAGATATATAGGAATCCGACATTTGGCTTATGTTTCTAGAATTTAATATTTGACAATATGATAACAGAGAAAAAAAAAAAACATAATTAAAACACACACACACACATATATATTAGTATTCCACAGAATGCAGGCACTCATTTGGTCTTGATAAAATATAACAATTTTATTAAGGCATAGTTAAAAAGACATAACGTTTCGGCACCAAGTTGTGCCTTTGTCAAATGTCAGCAAGAGAACAAAAAAATATGCAACACACTTAAAATCGATATTAACACATAAATAAAAACATACCCCTTTTAAAGATGAAAAATAACAAACATTTGCCGCCATGCCGCCACTCGCGTCTTCCCATTCCTGGCAATGACGTCACGTAAGCACGTTACGTGCCTAGCGTGATGACGCATGGCACGGCGTTGCCATAGCGACATCGGATAGCCTCACACGTCAGAGTAGGAGGCATCTTACTCACGCATGCGTGTAACGATCTAATGCGGCTGTGAGTAATATATATATAGTCCATCGATATTAATAATTACATGCAATTAATGTGCTTCTTACATTAATTAAATATTGACAAGGGAACTAATATTTATGGTACCATCTTTTTATTATGAATAAATACTTCATACACAGTTTATCTGTCTTGTTTTACTGCGGCACACTTCAGTATGATGCACTTTATCTATTTCACAGTGGTACATTTATTTGCCTCTTGTCTCTGTGACACTTAGTAATACACTTTCTCTGTTCACATCAGAGAAGCTCAACTCCAGCCCTCATATGTCACTAACAAGCCAGAATCTAAGGTTTTAGCAATCTGAGGTGGATCAGTGATTGAGCAGCGATCTAACCTAGGCTAGAAAAACTCACACACTGCCTTGTTAGGAGTACTTGAGGGTAAAAATGAGAAACACAGCTTCCTTATGATATGTCATGTTTACAATAGCTACATCAGGAAAAAAAAATGAAGGCCAATGCCCCAAGTACCCCCAGGGGAACACGTACCACAGGTTGAGAAACCAGGGTTTAGAGCATATAATCTTTATAAGGAACCCTGCAATTATCAGGACTGATAGATACATACTGTACATTTCATGGTTACAAATCTAAATAGCCAAGTCATCGATTAACATGCCTAATTAATACCATGATTATAAATTCCTGTATTTCTGGCTTATTTCCCTGATTTTTACCATATTATTGCCATTTCTCAGCATGTCTCGCAGTGGCTGTTATGAGGTGGGGGTGTACTGGAGGTTCCATGAACACCCATTTCACCTGCTGCTTTGAATCTGTAAGATGGTTTCTTTTTTTATATTCCGATGCTTTACGCAGAGCAAGGAGGGCGTATGGGGACTTAACAAAAAGTAGGAATAAGCAGTAGGAGATTTTGTCCACCACAAGTAGCCACTACAACTATGATATTGATAGTGGCAACTTTTTCCACACCAAAATTTTATGATCTAAAAATACTGCTGATGTCTGGGAGATTAACTCAGCCTGAATTTATGAAACCTATGTTCTTCTGGGCTTCAAATAGAAAGCTGTTCAGACCTTAGACTGATCTGTGTATAGTGAGCTTCTTCACTTATAAAGTAGAGGGACTTTGGAAAACAGCTTCTTTCAGGAAGCTGTGAGGTGCAATCAGGCACTGGGAAAACCTCTCTGATTACAAATCAAACTGCAATCCATTTAGTATGTTTTAAAAGGACGGTATTTGCAAGACTCAGCAGTGCATTTCAGATGCCATGAAAACTAATATGAACTTTCATCATACATGCAGATCGCTGCAGATACGGATGTCACTTGCATCTGAATGTGCCAACTTTGCTTGCTGGAAGTGCTGGCCCTGATGTTAGTGAGCCATGAGCATGTTAAAACTATCATTCTTTTAAATGATACGTTTTAAAAGGAGCACTTCTGCTAATTATGGCCATGTTTACATATTGATAATGAATTATCAGCAGTCATTAAGCAAGTTTCTAGGCAGTTTACGTATTAACTTTTTCTATGCAATTTGTGCTTTTAAATATTGACAGCAGTTAACTATTGTTAGCTCCCATTGAAACCAATGGGATCTGCTAAATGATCATTTGCACCACATTTACACTGCAAAAATGATCATTCTACTGCTGCTGAACAAAAATAATCATTACATGATTGGTACCTACTTTTAATTTTTCCACATTTAAAAAAAAAAAAAAAAAAATTCTTTCAGAAAACAATGTTTTCTGATTTGGCAAGATTTTAATCGGAAATCAACAACAGTGTAGGAAATTATTTTTTATAAAAAGAAAGTGGCTGCAAATGAGAATGTACCTTCTATAACGGGATTTTAACACTGTAAATGGCGAAACTGCTAACTTGCAAGATTTAAAGGGATACTAAACCCAACATTTTTCTTTCATGATTCAGATAGAGCATGCAATTTTAAGCAACTTTCTAATTTACTCCAATTATCAATTTTTATTTGTTCTCTTGCTATCTTTATTTGAAAAAGAAGGCATCTAAGCTAAGGAGCCAGACAATTTTTGGTTCAGAACTCTGGACAGCATTTATCCACCAATCAGCAAGGCCAACCCAGGTTGTGAACCAAAAATAGGCAGGCTTCTAAACTTTCTTGCTTTTCAAATAAAGATAGCAAGAGAATGAAGAAAAATTGATAATAGGAGTAAATTAGAAAGTTGCTTAAAATTGCATGCTCTGATTCATGAAAGATCAAATTTGGGTTCAAGTGTCCCTTTAAAATAGTTCCAACTTCAATGTAATAATAATATTTCTTACTGTAAAAAGATAGTGACACAAAGTTCCAGATATTGTAAATAGTTATTATTAAAAAGAGAATTTTTGGGACTTCTGATTTTTGTTAAAATCTTGTGCAAAAAATCTTGGTTTCCAGCAAACAAGAAGGAAAAGGTCAAATTCAAATCACAACCATGCAATTGCTAACGGAAATCCCATTTTAAAACTCAAGAACTGATTACAATCATAAAAATGAGATATCACATATATGGCTATTAAATAAATATACATATGTAAATTTATATTTTACCCAATACTGTTGGACAATACAATAGAAATGGATACTTGCAAACATGTCATGCTGATTTTGTAAAATTTTATTTTTACCATTTAAGAACTGCATAATGTCAGTAACTATTTAAAGGGACACTGAACCCAATCTTTTCTTTTATGATTCAGATAGAGCATGGAATTTTAAGCAACTTTCTAATTTACTCCTATTATCATTTTTTCTTTATTCTCTTGCTAGTGCTTGCTTATTGGAGGATTACATTTACCCACCAATAAGCAAGCATAACCCAGTTTCTCAACCAAAAATGGGCCGACTCCTATGCATCACATTCCTTCTTTTTAAATAAATATAGCAAGAGAACAAAGGAAAATTGATAATAAGAGTACATTAGAAAGTTGCTTAAAATCGCATGCTCTATCTGAATCATAAAAGAAAAAAATTGGGTTTAGTGTCCCTTTAACATGATAATATATAAATTGTTGTTCTTTGTATGTAAAATACTACTACAAAGCAACATAGTGCTTACTTGCTGCACTTGTTATATTTTAACAAGGAAAAGAAATAAAAAAATAAACATAATTGCATTCATTTTTGCAAAAAACACAATTAATAGTCTGCGAGTTCTATATTGTACCCAGCAAATCGTGCATCTCGTACACACCTTTTATAGAATCCAGCTCACTGACAAAATAGATTTAATAAACACGTTCTTGAAACTAAGCTCTATAAGGTATGTAATAATGGTCACATACCTAACTCAAACAGAAATACACATACAACACCGTTTTTGCATAACAGTATCTAATAAACTGGAAAAGGGGCTACTAATTTTTCACTCCATGTATCAGGTAAAGTTAATCAAAGTATTACTGTTAAATTTAAAGGGAAAGTACAGTCAAAATTAAACTTCCATGATTCATATAGAGCATGCAGTTTTAAAAAGTTTCCAGTTTATTTCTATTATCATATTTGCTTATTTCTCTTTGTATATTTTGTTGGATACTTAACCTATGTAGATTCATAGGAGCTCAGGAGTGTGCACGTGTCTTTAGCAACAATGCTACAAACATTGTTGAAAACACTCATGATAGAGCACTAAAGACACGTGCATGCTCCTAAGCTCCTATGAATCTACCTAGGTTTACACTTCAACAAAGGATACCAAACTAAGCAAACTAAGTTGATCATAGAAAAATGTATCTAAATCATGAAAGTTTTAGTTTGACTTTATTATCCCTTTAAAAACTACTTTTATGAATAATGTAATATTTTATGCATATTTGTATTATATATATATACACCTTTATGACACTTGTATTTGATAAGCGTGTTATGTGGACGTTGAATGGCAGTTAAAAATGAAGGGCTAGATTACGAGTGGAGCGGTAGTTTGCTCACTCGCTCACGCGCTAACTTGACTGTAAAGGGCTTCAATGCTCTTATATATATGTCTATATATGTGTACATATGTATTTATGTATTTATATGTGTATATATGTCTGTAAATACATATGTACACACATATATATATATAAACATACATATTTAGACATGTATATGTATGTATCTGTATGATAAAGCCCTTTGCAGTCCTTTTTTTCTATCTCCTGAGACCTCATATCTTTTAGGCATTATAACTTTTTATTGGAATATTTTTTAAAATAAGTTACATGTAATTTTAATGTGTTTTGTGCAACAGTTAACCAGATCTCTGAAGTCGCACTAACCCAATGGACGTTAAATTCAATTGCGTTTGACAAACGCATTTATTTTTAACCTGTAATTCATGCACTACTTCCAATGCACCCTAAGGGCCGCTATAAACCCCTTTTCGTTTGCGCAACTGTTAGCGTTTTACTAGCCCTTAATCAGAAAAAGAAATTTAGGAACCAAACAAGGCATTTGACTGAATTTAATAGAAAAAAGTCAACAGGGTTTTGCAAGCATGAAAATAATTTCATTTGCTTTTGCTCATGTGTAGCAAAGCCTTACAAAAATGCTCAGAATATCAATTTAACCTTTGACTTGTCTAAAATTAATAGAATAAGACGTTTTAAGATAAAAAATCTTTGAAGGTTGAAACTTTTCCACATATGTAAGATAATTTTGTTTTGATAATATTTTTCATACAGGATGTTATAGGCGGAGTAAACACCTATTGCTTTTGTGTAAAAATTGTGCCCGTCACGCTCCCTAGAAAAAAACAGACGGTATAAAATAGAATTTCTTCAACATGTCCCAACTCAATAGTTGGTTTAGGCAATTGCAGCACTATGAAAAAAACCTAGGTTAAATAATTATCTGTGACTTCTTTAGGAAGTGTGGGAAAGCAAAATTTGTATACAAATCAAAAGGTGTTCAAAGCCCTTTTAATCCTAAACATGGAAAACCAATACTGAATATGACCTGCATCTGTAACATCAAATAAACATCAGTTTTTTAATAGTGACAATGTTCCATGAAATATTAAATTATTACTCATCAGAGACTTGAGTCAACAATAAATTATTTTGCATCTAAACATTGCTAGTAGAAATAAATACAGCTTTATAAACTGTTTATTGTTTGTTAAAGCTTCTGTAGAACTGCTGGAATTAAAAGTTATGAACATAGACAGTAATGATATGCAATTGCCAGGAACATACTTACAACATAGTAAGCAGCTCATTGTAATACTCAAAGCAGCCACAGCTGGTGCCTTAATGGACTGACAATAATATAAATATTGGGTGGAACAAGGCGAGAACTAAAATACCAAGAGAATGAGATGTTTCAGTCTGGCAACTGAAATGTACAAATTTACTATAAACCCTGTTTCCACTAGTATACATGGAATGGCATTTAAATCCATTTTGCATTAACTTGTCTCATAGCTCCTCTCAACACTAAAGATCTTATTTTATTGAAAGATCAGTTCTGTCTGTTATTGAGCAACTTACTTGGGGTGCCTGATTTGAACTTCCATGATCATCTCTGGGGGAATCTCAAACAATTCTGGGTCATTGCCATCTGCTTGAAGAACAAGAGGGAGGATGTCAAAACGTCCATAAGGGGCTTTCCAGCCTTGCTGAATGCAAATCTGTAACAAGAAAAACAGCTTCACTGAAGATCACCAAACCTAATAATGTTTAAAACTAAAAACTTTCATAAAGCTTTATTTGGTTTTGCTTCTTTTTATAGCGTAATTTAAGACTGTTGGGGGAGAAGACTCAGAAGATATTTTCATTATTTAATTTTATAAATTATAATAAAGTCAAAATTATTATGATCAATTTTGCTTATTTCTCTTGGTATCCATTGTTAAACAGTAACCTTAGGTGAGCTTAGGAGCGTGCAAGTGTCCTTAGCTGTCTGGTAGCAGTGTGTACAACAATGTTTATAGCAGTGTTATACATAGTTACACACACTGCTGCCATAGAAAGCTACAGATACTATGGTACCAGTTTGCAACTATGTATAACATTGTTATAAGCCTTATTTCAATAACTGCTGCCAGATGGCTATAAACATGTGCCTGTTCCTGAGCACACCCAGAACACCCTTTAAGAAATGTCTTCTAAAGAAATCAGAAGAGATACAAATGGAATCAAAGGATGCCTAGGATATGCAGAATATCAGGTATACAAAAGGCAGAATATATTGCAGGTTGTAGGTCTGTGCTTTCATGTTTCTTGTACCCTGTCTAAAAACTGTTATCTAGGCTGTGGTTCTAGCCATTTCATCTTCAAGATATAATATGATTCCAACTGTTGCTCTTGCTATGTGCAACTATATAAAATAGAGTGTTCTAGATATACTCTATGTTATTAGAGTGTGTACTGATACTAGCTAGTTATGGAGTTGATCACAATTTATGAATTGATAGTTATCTGCATATTAACAGTTGTTGGTGAGTTTCTTTTTTAATATCACAATCACAATTAGACATTTTTATTGCTTATCTACAGAACTTTTTCATTCAGTGAATATTGGTCCTATACTTAACGTGCACCACATAGCAATCCACAAAAAACAAAAGCTCAGTACTAGCGACAAACAAAATAGCGATTTCAGGAGTTTAGAGATTACACCACAGGTTGAAGGTTGATCCCTTTTAGCAGTATGTAGTGTGTATGTCTGTAGAAGGTATTTGAAATGGAACATTATTGATACAGTGGGCATGTATGTTTTTTGGGCTTATCATTAAATGTTTAATTGATCAAGCAAGTAGCATTTGTATCTGTCTGATGACATTGTCTAAGATCTTCCAGTATAGCAATGGGTTATATACATCTCATTCTAAAACATGGGCATTACTATGATATGGAGTTAGCCCCCTTTGCAGCTATAAAAGCCCCTACTGATCTGGGAAGGTTCCATTTTATTTTGGAGGATGTCTGTGAGATGTGTGCCCATTCAGGCAAAAAAGTATTTGTGAAGTCAGGCACTGATGTTGGAAGAGAAGGTTACAATCGTTGTTCTAATTCAAAACAAAAGGTGTTCAATGTGGATGAGGTACAGGCCACTCA
This sequence comes from Bombina bombina, assembly GCF_027579735.1. Lineage (NCBI taxonomy): Eukaryota > Metazoa > Chordata > Amphibia > Anura > Bombinatoridae > Bombina > Bombina bombina. The sequence continues at coordinate 332,101,847 of NC_069500.1, read as the reverse complement.
AGTTCCTCCAAACCGAACTTGTAAAACCATGCCTTCATGGATCTTTCTTTGTGCACAGTCATGCTGGAACAGGTAAGGACCTTCCCCAAACTATTGCCAAATGTCTAAAATGTCTTTGCATCCCGTAGCATTAAGATGACCATTCACCAGAACTAAGGGACCTAGCCCAAACCCTGAAAAACAGCCCCAGACCATTATCCATTCTCCACCAAACTTTACGGTAGGCCCTAAGCATTCCAGTAGGTAGCGTCCACTGTACCCATGTTCTTCCATTAGACTGCCAGATAGTAAAGAATTGTTCATCATTCCAGAGAACACATTTCCACTGCTCCAGAGTCCGGTGGCGGTGTGCTTCTCAAATCTCAGCCAACTTTTGGGCATTGTGCATGTTGAAGTGACACTTGTGTACAGTTGCTCAACCATAGAAAAACATTTTATAAGATCCTGATGCACAGTTCTAGTGTTTATATTGCTTCCAAAGGCAGTTTGGAACTCTGTGGTGAGAGATGAAACAGATGATAGGCAATTTTTGTGCTCTACAATCTTAAGCAATCAGTAGCCGAGCTCTGTGAATTTGAGTGGTGTACCACTTTATGGTTGGGCTGTTGTTTCTACTAGATGTGTCAACTTCACAGTAAAAGCAATTGACCAGGGCAGATTTCGTAGGGCAGACATTTCTTAAACTGACTTGTGGCAAAGGTGTCATCCTATGACGTGTTTAATGTCACTCTTCAATATGAACCATTATACTGCCAGTGTTTGTCTATGGAGATTTTCTGACTATGCAATGGATTTTATGCTCCTGTTAGCAATGGGTGTGGCTGAAACACCTGAACTTAATAATTTGTATTTATGTCCACATACGTTTGCCCATATAGTAGGTCCTTGGTAAAAAGTAAAAAAAAGTGTTGTTTGGGGTTTATCAAGTCCTTTTAGCTGTGGAATTCAATAAGTGTCAAAAATAAGTGCAAGATTGTGATTAACCGCTACGGGATCCATGTACTAAGCTGCTTTGGAGTCCTTGCAGTGCAAGCTCACTCATGTAAGCCTTCTTACCTTGAGTTAAACAGTAGCGGTCATACAACAACTGCTTCTTAATCTTTTTGCCATCTCTGAGGCGCCAAAGGTAATTCATTCTGAAAACATTAATTGGATTGAATGACAGGTGGCGCTGCACACGGAAATCCTTTTGCAATGATAACTGTGGGCAACAGGTGTACAGCGTCTGCTGTCGGTTTGTTCGCTCATCATTTAGTACATGGGGCCTTATGTGTTTAACACCTGCAAAGCATTGCGGCCTCTGAGCAGGACATATATCCATGAGTGGTAGGTTGTGCCACTGCCTCTCCTGCTTGGCTCATCAGTTGTGCTTGTGGCTGCTGATCGGGACTTTAACTATGTGTTTAACACAGTTATCTAGGGCCAGTTATGCAAAAGCTACATGTGCTAACAAATTAAAAAATGTAATTTCCAGTTCAGGCGGACAGGGTTATGGAGCAGCGGTCTTTGTAACCCCTGCTTCATAACTGCTGTTTCTGGCGAGCCTGCAGGCTCGCCAGAAACACGGGGCATCAAGCTCCATTTGGAGCTTGATAGATAGGCCCCATAATCTAAAGATAGTGAGATTTCTGGACACAAAATAACTGTTACTCAATAAACATAATACCCACAGATAGCTGCTGTTATCTTCAAATGTGTACTTTCTACTGCTACGCAAGAAAACAATAGCTATTGTCAAAATATCAGGTAACATTGTACATTGTCTCCAATAACAAGGATCATGTAGAGAAATAGGACATTTCGCAATATTGATATTATTTTAATTGTATCTTCTTCAAATATAACATACTGGGCTAGACTACAAGTGGCGCGCTAATGTTAGCACCCACGCGATACTGAAATTTTGCACCTGGGCTAAATTGCTCTCATATTACAAGTTGAAATTAAACGTGACCGCACAGGCACAAATTTAGTTTGCTTTCATCTGGTTAGCGCAACTGAAGTCCTCGCGTAAAGGTTTAAGGCTTTATTAAAAGTTGCACTAAACACACCATAAATACATTACAATAAAGTGTAACACTCATATATAAACTATCTGATAATAATAATTCATATAAATATTAAAATAATAATAATGCTAAGGGTTAAAAGGTACATGGTATATGACAAGATATTTGAATGGAAAGGGCTATAATGGATATATACCTACATAAAGAAACCTAACACCTGCGATCGCAGAATGAAAAGCTCTGTAACGCAGCCCCATTGATGTCTATGGGGAAAAAAAAATTATGTTTAAACCTAACACCCTAACATAAACCCCACGTCTAAACACCTCTAATCTGCCGCCCCCGACATCGCCGACACCTACATAATGTTATAAACCCCTAATCTGCCGCTCCTGATATCACCGCTACCTAAATAAATCTATTAACCCATAATCTGCCGCTCCCGATATCACCGCCACTATAATAAAGTTATTAACACCTATTCCCTCGCATCCCAACATTGCCCACACTAAATAAAGCTATTAACGCCTAAACTTCTGGCCTCCCACATCACTACCACTAAATAAACCTATTAGCCCATAAACTGCCAGCCCCCCACATCGCAACAAGCTAAATTAAACTATTAACCCCTAAACCTAACGCTAAACCTAACCGTAACCCTAACCCTAACGTAACCCTAACCGTAAACCTAACCCTAAACCTAACACCCCCTAACTTTAACATAATTAAAATAGAGCTAAATTAAAGTTACAATTATTAACTAAATAATACCTATTTAAAACTAAATACATACTTACCTGTGAAAAAAACCCTAAGCTAGCTACAATATAACTAATAGTTATATTGTAGCTAGCTTAGGTTTTATTTTTATTTCACAGGTAAGTTTGTATTTATTTTAACTAGGTAGACTAGTTAGTAAATATTTATTAACTATTTACTAACTACCTAGTTAAAATAAATACAAATTTACCTGTGAAATAAAACCTAAGCTGCCTTACACTAAAACCTAACATTACAAAAAATAAAAAACACTAAAATTACAAAAAATTCAAAAACCTACCATTACAAAAAATAACAAATGAAATTATCCAAAATAATAAAAAATATTCCTATTCTAATACCATTTTAAAAAAAATAAAAAACCCACCCCAAAATAAAAAACCCTAATCTATAATAAACTACCAAGGGCCCTTGAAAGGGCCTTTTCGTGGGCCCTTAAAAGGGCCTTTTGTAGGGCATTGCCCTAAAGAAATCAGCTGTTTTCCTACAAAAGAAAAACAAACACCCCCTAACAGTATACAAACCCCCACCCCCCCAAACACACAAAATAAAACTAAAGTAAAACCTAATCTACCCATTGCCCAGAAAATGGCATTTGTATGTGCATTGTCCTTAAAAGGGCATTCAGCTCTTTGTCCTGCCCTTAAAATGTCATTCAGCTCTTTTATGAAATGCCCAACCCCTAATCTAAAAATAAAAACCCACCCCAAAACGAAAAAAAAAAACATTACACAAAATAACAAACAAATTATTCAAAATAATAAAAATTATTCCTATTCTAATTCTAATACCCATTAAAAAAAACAAAAAAACACCCCAAAATAAAAGAAACCTAATCTAGAATAAACTACCAATAGCCCTTAAAAGAGCCTTTTGTAGGGTATTGACCTAAGTTAAACAGCTCTTTTACCTGAAAAAAAATACAAACCCCCAAACCCACAAAATTAAAAAAAACTATCTAAAGCCAATAGGATTCAAGCAGCTCTCATTCTATTGGCTGATTCGCCTCCGCAGGGATGGAGAAGATGCCGGTCCCGCGATGGATGAAGATGAAGCTGCCTGGATGAAGATTCCGCCTGGATGAAGATGAAGCTGCCGGGATGAAGATCGTTCAAGCGGGACTTCAACAACTGTGAGTACCTAAAGAGGGTTTAGGGTTTTTTTAAACTTTTTTGGGTGGGTTTTTTTTTAGTTTAGGGTTTGCGCTTTTCTTAAAAGAGGTAAATGCCCTTTTCAGGGCAATGCAAAAAAGCTAAATGCCCTTTTAAGGGCAATGCCCATACAAATGCCATTTTCAGGGCAATGGGTAACAGGTTTTTGTTAGAGTTAGGTTTTTTTTAATTTGGGGGGTTGGTTGGGTGGTGGGTTTTACTGTTGGGGGGTCTTTGTATTTTATTTTTTTTACAGGTAAAAGAACTTTTAAGGGCTATTGGTAGTTTATTGTAGGCTAGGTTTTTTTTTATTTTGGGTGGGCTTTTATTATTATAGGGCTATTAGATTAGGTGTAATTTTTTTATTCTTGATCATTTTGTTTGCTATTTTTCGTAATTTAGTATTTGTTATTTTTTGTAATTTAGTATTTTTTATTTTTTGTAATTAGATAGTAGTGTTAGGATTTTTTTAATGTGTATTTTAGTTTTCTTTAATTGGTAGTTAGTTTAATTTTAGTTTAATAGTTATATTAGTTTAATTGTTAGTTTAAACTTAGTTTTTTTAATTTGACAAGTAAGTTTTAATTTAATTTTAATAGGGAAATTGTAATTTTAATATAAAGTTAGGGGGGTGTTAGGTTTAGGGGTTACTAGTTTAAATGAGTTTATTGCGATGTGAGGGATTTCGGTTTAGGGGTTAATAGTTTAATTTAGTATATTTCTCTGTGGGGGCTTGTGATTTAGGGGTTAATAGGTTTATTATAGTTGCGGCGGTGTCGGGAGTGGCGGAATAGGGGTTAATAACTTTAGAATAGTGGGGGTGATGTGGGTGGATGGCAGATTATGGGTAATAATATTTAAATAGTGTTTGCGATGTGGGAGGGCGGCGGTTTAGGGGTTAATAACTTCATTATAGTGGTGACGATGTCAGGGAGCGGCGGAATAGGGGTAAATTAATTTTATTAATGGCGGTGATGTCAGGGAGCGGCAGATTAGGGGTTTATAACTTTAATATATTGTTTGCGATGCGGGAGGGCCTCGGTTTAGGGGTTAATAGGTAGTTTATTGGTGTTAGTGTACTTTGTGACACTTTAGTTATAATTTTATGTAACAGTTTTGTTGCGTAAAACTCATAACTACTGCTCTCAGATTGCGAAACGGATCTTGTCGGTATAGGCTGGAACGTAAGCTTTTTAGCCTCACCGCAAAACTTGTAATGGCTGCGCTATGGAAGTCCCATTAAAAAACTTAATTTTCACATGTGCATGACTGACGTTGCGTTACAGGCTAAAAGGCTTGCAGTACAGCTATACCGATAAGACTTGTAATGGCTGCAGTGCTGTTTTAACGCTGATAAAACACACACTTAACTCTTAAAACACGAATGCAAAACTTGTAATCTAGGTGAATGTGTTTTACTGTGTATGTATTGTAAATATTTTACATTCCAGTGTTCTTCACATAGGAAAAATGTTCTATGTATTTTTAAATAGATATTCCTATACATATCAGTATAAATCTCTATCTATTTATCTATCTATCTATCTATCTATCTATCTATATACACACTCACCGGCTACTTTATTAGGTACACCTGTTCAATTGCTTGGTAACAGAAATTCCTAATCAGCCAACCACATGGCAGCAACTCAATGCATTTAGGCATCTAGACATGGTGAAGACGACTTGCTGAAGTTCAAACCGAGCATCAGAATGGGTAAGAATGGGGATTTAAATTACTTTGAACGTGGCATGGTTGTTGGTGCCTGACGGGCTGGTTTGAGTATTTAAAAAACTGCTGCTCTACTGGGATTTTCACACACAACCATCTCAAGGGTTTACAAAGAATGGTCCGAAAAATAGAAAATATCCAGTGAGCGGCAGTTATGTAGACGAAAATGCCTTGTTGATGTCAGAGAAGAATTGGCAGACTGCTTCAAGATGATATAAAGACAACAGTAACTCAAATAACCACCCGTTACAACCAAGGTATGCAGAATACCATCTCTGAATGCACAACACGTCGAACCTTGAAGCAGATGGGCTACAGCATCAGAAGACCACACCGGGTGCCACTCCTGTCAGCTAAGAACAGGAAACTGAGGCTACAATTCGCACTGGTTCACCAAAATTGGACAATTGGAAGATTGGCAATCATTGCCTGGTCTGATGAGCTGTGACATTCAGATGGTAGGGTCAGAATTTGGCGTAAAAACAACATGAAAGCATGCTTTAATCCTGCCTTGTATCAACGGTTCAGGCTGGTGGTGGTGGGGGTGGTGTAATGGTGTGGAAGATATTTTCTTGGAACACTTTGGGCCCCTTAGTACCAATTGAGCATCCTTTAAACGCCATGGCCTACCTGAGTATTGTTACAAACCATGTCCATCCCTTTATGACCACAGTGTACTCATCTTCTGATGCTACTTCCAGCAGGATAATGCACCATGTCACAAAGCTCAAATCATCTCAAACTGGTTTCTGGAACATGACAATGAGTTCACTGTACTCCAATGGCCTCAACAGTTGCCAGATCTCAATCCAATAGAGCACCTTTGGGATGTGGTGAAACGAGAGATTCACATCATGTGCAGCCGTCAAATCTGCAGCAACTGTGTGATGCTATCATGTCAATATGGACCAAAATGTCTGAGGAACGTTTCCAACACCTTGTTGTTGAATCTAAGGCAAAAGGGGGTCCAACCTGGTACTAGCAAGGTGTACCTAATAAAGTGGCCGGACTATATATATATATATATATATATATATACACAGTATATATATATATATATATATATATATATATATATATATATATAGATAGATATAGGTATAGATATATATATATATATATATATATATATATATATATATATATATATATATATATATATATATATAGAAAGCAAAAAGATGCACTCTCAGGACTTTTCACAAAAAACCAATTTAATGGAACGTTTTTTTAAATTGTTTTTTGTGAAAAGTCCTGAGAGTGCATCTTTTTGCTTTCTATTTCATGGTATATCATTGCACCCAGGCGAGTTGGCTACTGGTGGGCTGAACTGGAAATTGCTTACTATATATATATATATATATATATATATATATATATATAGTTGAGTTTCAGAGTTCAGCGCACATAGAATGGAGAAAAACAAAAACAATTTATGGTGCAGTATGTCAGTACTAGGCAATCAAAAACTAAACGTGAGATTTAAATGCGCTCACCTTGTTTAACCTCAAACATGTGAGGTATGTTGGAAGCATGGAGGGGATGTAATCCCTATCTGTGGTAAAGATGTTTCCAGCTGGTATGCAGAAACTTTTAGCAGGTGGAAATCTTGATATCCCTGGAGTAGAAATATGTTGGTATTTCAGACAAACTTCTCCTCTCTGGAGTTAGGTAGAGACACTTTAATTCTTTTTGCTGGATTTCTTTCCTTGTTGCTGTTTATTTATTTTCCCCTTCTTTATACTTGAAAGGCTTCTCCTCTCTGGAGTATGGTATAAACTTTATGTATGCAAACCAATTAGTGCTCAGTTTACATACTATGAGATCAATTGTGGATATTAATTGCAGCACTCATGAGATGTGTATAAATGATGCTTGCAAGGACACAAAGTGAAATTTAAAATAAAAACACTTTTATTTTCCAATGTCCAATAAAAAATGATAAACAGAAATCCTCTTTGATAATAGTCCAGATCAGGGACAGAAATAGGTGAGCAGATGAAATATAGTATATTTCTTTAAATCCGGTAGTGAGTTTTTTTTATCAGGGCTGGTGCAAAAACAGCTAGCTGATAAAAATTAGTGATATTGTGGTATAGGATGCTGTAAGTACAGCTGGAGGTAAATTCCTTGTGGTGGTTTTGAGCTCTGAAAAGCTCCCAGAGTTCAGGTGGATAAGTTGGTGTTTATGATGGAAAACCGTAATAAATAGTTACATGAACTGCTGTAAATACAGCTAGATGATGATTCCTTGTGGTATTTTGAGCTCTAGATAGCTCACAATATCCGGATGGGGTCCGTTGCTGGAGTGTTTGAAGCTTGGTCTCCCTGGACAGGAAGTGACGTCAGAAGTGGGCGTGCCCTTACGCGTTTCGTGAATTACATTCACTTCATCAGAGGGTACTAGCAAGGTGTACCTAATAAAGTGGCCGGACTATATATATATATATATATATATATATATATATACAGTATATATATATATATATATATATATATATATATATAGATATATATATATATATATATATATATTACAAAAAATACATCAGATATATAAAGAAATATCTTGCAATAAGTGTTAGAACCTGCGCAGAAAAAAAGTTAACTTCTGGTGGTTTTTGCACATGAGCTAAATAGCGTGCCATTTGTAATCTGGTCCATTTTTTGGTATACAAATGTGTATTAGCAATATTTGTATATCATTAAAATATTGCAGTTTGAGTGTGAAGAATTGCCCTGCTTGGTTTTATAAACACAGTACCTATTCCCCTTACATTCTTTATGGGGGGCCCAGATGAGTAGAGGAAAATATTAATGCTCCCTACACGTGATGCCAATAGGTGACTTAGGGCCTGATATTCAAAACCTCGCTGGCATGGAGAGAAATCACACAAAATCTTTGGGATTTTTTTTAGACCCTCTACATAAACTTATTTATCAAGATACAATTTGTGTTTCTATATTTTTATAAGGGCCTAGCCGGACTGACAAAAATTCTTAGATCATCTCAACTGAGCGTTTGAATATCAGGTCTTTAGAGTTAAATGGGTCTTAAAAGGATAGGGAAGTCAAAATTAAGCTTGCATGATTCAGATAGAACATGTCATTAATTGTAAGACACTTTTAAATTAACTTTTTTCAAATCTGCTTTGTTCTTTTGGTATCCCTTGTTGAAAATGAATAGGCACATATCATTCACTAGTGGGAGCTAGCTGCTGATTGGTGCCTGCACACATTTGCCTCTTGTGATTGGCTAACTAGATTCTTGGAGAAGCTCAGAAATAGACATCAAGAGGACAATTTATCAAGCTCCGTATGGAGCTTGATGCCCCTGTTTCCGTGCGAGCCTTCAGGCTCGCCGGAAACAGTAGTTATGAAGCAGCTGTCTAAAGACCGCTGCCCCATAACTCGTTTTCCTGCTCTGAGGCCGTGGACAGAAATCAATCCGATCGAAGACGATCAGGTTGATTGACACTCCCGGCTAGCAGTCGATTGGCCACGAATCTGCAGGGGGCGGCATTGCACCAGAAGTTCACAATTTAGCTGGTGCAATGCTAAATTCCGACCGCGTATGCTGTCAGCATTTATCGATGTGCAGCGGACATGATACGCTACATTGTATCATGTCTGCTCGCACTATGGTAAATCTACCACCAAGGAAGTAGTGTAATAATGTGCAACAACGTCTTTGGTGCAATTAGCTGTTTAATTGAAATAAAAATTTCCAATGGTAACAGTAAAATCCTCAGACCGGATTCCTACTCCCTGCCTTCAACTGGTCCCTAAATGATAGAAAATTCCAGATAAGATTCAGATCTCATCTCAATAAAATAACCATTTTTTGTAGACCCATGTTCCATCCTATAACTTTGCATGTACATTACTGATCAAATCCAGAAATCAAGCTCGTCTGTATGATTACCTCTGTTAATTCCACATTGGCGGGGTCTCCCAGAACCGAACCATCAGGCTGCTTGTATCCTGCATAGCGAATTAGCTGAGCATTCCAAATCCTGAAGTCATGTTTCCCATCAGTTCTCTGGGGGAATATTGTTATCGCTGATCTATGAAGAGGGGTCACACCAGTTATTTGCAATTTAAAGTAATTTATGTTAAAACAAACTTACTTCACATATTGTTAAAGGTTTAATTTCTAACGTGTTCATTGCAGTTTTTTTACTAGCCTGTGACAAATGCATATTTCCAGCCCTGACTATGAAAACCCTTTACCAATAAATGAAAAAAGAAACTCTAACCTGAGGTTGCCTTTGTTTGTGGCATATTTTATGTGGTTACAGATGTAATTGTACATCCCATGAGCAGTAGTACAGTCCCGAGCATCAAACACCTAAATTAGTAAAAAAAAAAAAAAAATTATCTTCATGTTTCACTTGACTGCAAAAACATATTTAGCAAACTGTGCTTAGATCGACACAACTAATTTAGGGTTTACAGAAAGTATTACTAACATAGGGCAAGATTACAAGAGTTGTGCTAAAAACAAATTCCGCTCATGCACTAACTGCGCTCAAAGTAAGAAATTATCGTGGCCACATTAGCACGCGTATTACAATTGAAAGGAAAGAGTTAGCGCATGAGCCCCCTGCAGATTCGCGGCCAATGGGCCGCAAGCAGGGAGGTGTCAATCAACCTGATTGTACTCGATCGGGTTGAATTGCGGTGATGTCTGCCCATACGGAGCTTGATAAATGGGCCTCTTAAACTTTACTTTAGGTCCAAAGGCACGCTAAATATTCTAGCGTAGTTTCAGCTTTCGCTCAAGCACAAACTATAACTTTCAACTATAACCTTCAACTTGTATGAGTGGAAGTTAGCATATTCACTATATCCATTGAAAGTATAGGTTGCGCTTGAGTGAAGTTTGCTGCACTAACCCTTCTCTGGTAAACACGCTTTACCATGGACCTGTAATATCAAGTTGCGCACTATAATACAGTAGTGTAAACACAGAAGCATAGTAGCAGCATATTTGTGTTGAATTGATAACTTTAAACACACAGGCCCCTATTTATCAAAGGTCTTGCGGACCTGATCCGACAGTGCCGATCAGGTCCGCAAGACCTCGCTAAATGCGGAGAGCAATACGCTCTCTGCATTTAACATTGCACCAGCAGCTCACAAGAGCTGCTGGTGCAACGCCGCCCCCTGCTGACTCGCGGCCAATCGGCCGCTAGCAGGGAGGTGTCAATCAACCCAATCGTATTCGATCGGGTTGATTTCCGGCGATTACTGTCCGGACAGGGTTATGGAGCAGCAGTCTTTAGACCGCTGCTTCATAACTTGTGTTTCTGGCGAGTCTGAAGACTCGCCAGAAACACGGCCCTTCAAGCTCCGTACGGAGCTTGATAAATATGGACCATAGCCTGCTGCAGATACATTCATAATAATTTGTATTAAGTATTTCCTAAGGGACAGCTATATAACTTTTTTTTCTTTTAACAAAGTGTTTGTTTAATGTTTTTATAACCTTGGTGATTTCACTGAATTTTCTAAGCTACACAAAATCTCTTTTTCTCATGTTCACCTGCACATGGTTTTAACATTCACTTCCTATGCTCGTGGCAAATTAAAACTGGATGGCTTTAGATCATGCTCTACCATTTTTTTTTACAGTAGATTAACATTTTAAAAGTGTAAACTATTGTTACCAAGTGCATCAGTGTTTGTTAAAAACCCCCCAAGAATAACGTTTTGCCCTCTTAAGGGCTAGATTAAGAGTGGTACATTATGTTCTATGAAAAGAACATAGAAATGTAAAATATGCGTAATGCGCATAGGGGTTTGCAATTTAGGACTAACGCGGTTGGGTTAGCGCACTTGAACTATTGTTATCTTCAATACGCCTTTTGAAATATTAATTATAAACTAATAAAAATATTAATAAAAATTTTTATTTTAAAGTATTATACATAGTGTAAAATATTCTCAATAATCCATATAATATATCTATATTTTTTACAGTATGTATAATCATTTTTAATAGGCTTAAGGAGTTAATACATGTGACATGTCTGTGTGTATTAGTAAAGGAGTGGGAGAATTGCTTATTATTCCATGAAAAATTAGGTCCTGTGGTCCCCTTGTACACATATTGCACTTCCTGCCATCAAAATCAAAACAGCTTCAACTCAATTTTAGACAACTTTCCAATTTACTATTATTATCTAATTTGCGTCATTCTCTTGCTATCCTTTGTTGAAAATTATTTCTAAATTGGCTCAATAGCTGCTGCATGGTGGCTGCACATAGTTGCCACATGTGATTGGCTCAGCCATGTGCAATTATATTTATTCAACAACGGTTACCTAAATAATAAAACAAATTAAATAATAGAAGTAAATTAGAATGATGTTTAAAATGGTATTCTCTCTCTGAATCATGAAATTAATGTTTTAGGTTTCATATCCCCTTAAGCAGGGCAGTAAAACTTTAGATTTGAGAAAGAGAAGAGGTACCCTTCAAAGCATGTCTAAAAAGATTGCTACTAAATCTAACAATCATTGGGGCCAATTCCAATTATTTGTGATTCAGTTTATCACCTTTTTCCGGCTCCCTTATTTTTAAAGTTCTGAGTGGTCACAATCCAAGCCATAACATTTCTTTACTGAGAAAAGTTCAGATTTGAGGATATAGAGGGAAACTCATCCACAAGTTTTGCACTTTTGCAACAAAATCTATACATCTAATTTAGCACACCAAGGTTGTTGATGAAGTGGTCATCTGGTGTTTAACATATTTGACAGTATTTTCAAATGATATCTGCAGGAAACACAAGAAAACTAAAATCACCACCGCTACATCTAGAAATGGCATTTAGCAATTGTATTCTTAAAATGCTTTTTTTATTTCATATTCACATTTTTGTGATTCACATAAATGTCATTGTCATAAACAGATATCTATCAGCAATTGTGTTTCTGTGATCAGAGTTTAACCATTTGCCATTTCATCCTGTTTATTAACAACCTAGATCCGTTGCACAGGTTTTTATATTAAATAGAAGTCTTAAAAATTATATTTTGAAAAAAGTGATTTCCAGTATCTAGAACATTTTGTTACCATCTCCTTATAGTAATAGATATTTAGAAAATGCAAATCTTGTTCTGTAAGAGGGTTGCAAATTTTTGGCAACATTTTAAACCTTGTCACCTAGCAGTTTTATGATTTTGAGTGTGAGAACTGTTAAAATCCCATTTTAGAAATTGAGATAAGTTGCATTTATGGAAATTAATATTCCACAGTGCTCTTCTTGATTTTAGATTAAAATCTCACCAAAAAAATGTGGTCTTCTTAATGAATGAAGAATAAAAAAAAAACTTTTAACATATTTAAAAACAAAACACCACTCTATCCAATTGCACTTGGTATTTCAGTGATTGACATCCATTATCAGCAGTTCTGAGTGCCGTTGTGGGAGACTGTATTTTGCATTTACAATTTGGGCTGTGTTTGACACAGAAATATTGGGATCACATTCGGCCAGATTATGAGTTTTGCGTTATGAGCGGCTCGGTAATAACTTGCAAGTTATTTCCACCGCTCACCTTTAATAACGCTGCTATTACAGGTTTGCCAAAACCCGGCGTTAGCAGGCAATATGGCAGTGTTGAACTCCATACCGCACACAAATACCAGTGCTGCTTTGAGCTGGTTTTACGTGCTTGTGCACGATTTCCCCATAGACATCAATGGGGAGAGCCGGCTAAAAAAAAGCCTAACACCTGCAATGATGGAGCGTAAAGCTCTGTAACGCAGCCCCATTGATTCCTATGGGGAAAGAAAATTTATGTTTGCACCTAACACCCTAACATAAACAATAACACTAATCTAAACACCCCTAATCTGCTGCCCCTGACATCGCCGACACCTATATTACAATTATTAAACCCTAATCTGCTGCCCCGACATCGCCGACACCTACATTACACTTATTAACCCCTATTCTGCTGCCCCTGACATCGCCGCCACCTACCTACACTTATTAATCTTTAATCTGCCGCCCCCAATGTCGCCGCCACCTACATAAATGTATTAACCCCTAATCTGCCGCCCCAACGTTGCCGCCACCACTATACTAAAGTTATTAACCCCTAAACCTCTGGTCTCCCACATCACTAACACTAAATAAATATATTAACCCCTAAACCTAAGTCTAACCCTAACACCCCTAACTTTAATATAATTAAAATAAATCTAAATAAAAATTACTATCATTGACTAAATAATTCCTATTTAAAACTAAATTCTTACCTATAAAATAAACCCTAAGCTAGCTACAATATAACTAATAGTTATATTGTATCTAGCTTAGGTTTTATTTTTATTTCACAGCTATGTTTGTATTTATTTTAACTAGGTAGACTAGTTAGTTAATAGTTATTAACTATTTACTAAATATCTAGTTAAAATAAATACAAATTTACCTGTAAAATAAAACCTAACCTGTCTTACACTAACACCTAACATTACACTAAAATTAAATAAATTACAGTTTTACTGTTGGGGTGTTGTTTGCATTTTTTTTTACAGGTAAAAGAGTAGATTTCTTTGGGGCAATGCCCCGCAAAATTTTAAGGGCTATTGGCAGTTTAGTGTAGGCTAGGTTTTTTTTTTTTTTTTGGGGGGGGGGGGCTTTTTTATTTTGATAGGGCTATTAGATTAGGTGTAATTAGTTTAAATATTTGATCATTTCTTTTTTTATTTCGTGTAATTTAGTGTTTATTTTTTTTGTAATTTAGTTAATTGTATTTAATTAATGTAATTTATTTAATTTTAGTGTAATGTTAGGTTTTAGTGTAACTTAGGTAAGGTATTATTTTACAGGTAAATTTGTATTTATTTTAACTAGGTAGCGAGTAAATAGTTAATAACTATTTACTAACTATTCTTCCTAGTTAAAATAAATACAAACTTAGCTGTGAAATAAAAATAAAACATAAGCTAGATACAATATAACTATTAGTTATGTTGTAGCTAGCTTAGGGTTTATTTTACAGGTAAGTATTTAGTCTTAAATATGTATTATTTAGGTAATAATAGTAGGTTTTATTTAGATTTATTGTAATTATATTAAAGTTAGGGGTGTTAGGGTTAGGGGTTAATATATTTATTTAGTGTTAGTGATGTGGGAGGCCAGAGGTTTAGGGGTTAATAACTTTAGTATAGTGGCGGCGACATTGGGGGAAGCAGATTAGGGGTTAATAATATTTAACTAGTGTTTGCGATGCGGGAGTACGGCGGTTTAGGGGTTAATATGTTTATTATAGTGGCGGCGATGTCCAGGGGGGTTAATACGTTTATTTTAGTGTTTGTGATGCGGGAGGGCCTTGGTTAATAGGTAGTTTATGGGTATAAGTGTACTTTGTAACACTTTAGTTATGAGCTTTATGTTACATCTTTGTAGCGTAAAAGCCATAACTACTGACTTTCAGTTTACGGTATGGATCTTGTAGTTATGGGCTGTACCGCTCACTTTTTGGCCGGACAGGCAAAGTCGTAATACCGGCACTGTGGAAATCCCATTGAAAAAGGACTTTTTAAAAAGTGCGGTAGTTACGTTGCGTGACGGCCAAAAAAGTGTGCGGTACAGCTATACCTACAAGACTCGTAATAGCAGCGGTAGTGAAAAAGAGCCATATGATGCTTTTTCACTCATAACGCAAAACTCGTAATCTAGCCGTTTGTTAGCAATAAAAACAAAAAACAAACAAACAAAAAAGTTTGTTTCCTTTTTTTTCCAACATCGAAAATATTGGAATTGACCCTATAGTTTGAAAACTTAAAATGAATGTTTAAATGTTTTGAAGATATTTATTTTTAAATGTTTGTGTAGGGACATATTTAAATATCCAATAATGTATATTATCCTTCTCTCTAACACTGTATTATACATATCATGTTTTATGGTTGACAAACGAGTTGATATTTGAGGAGTGTACGCATCACTTTTTTAGAAGCTTATAATTAACCTGAAGTTTAGACCACTGGATCCTGCCAACACAGCGAGATGCATTGCGCCAGGCATGCTTAGCCCCATATATAAGTTCAGTGTCTCTCAGCTGGTAGGTATCAGTTTCTTCAATCTCCTTGGTTACTTCTTCTAGTCGTTCTAGGTGAGCTTTGGAACCAAACCTTCATGAGGGAAAAATGTAATAATATTTTAAGTCAGGAGTCAAAAAAGGTCATGCTATCTGATTTTACAATGAAAGAAAAATGTATTTTATCAATTCAAATTCACACTTTGATGAGTGGTGAATGGAACCTAATAATTTAAGTGAGAGCCTGCAACAAAAGTGTTCATGTCAGTCAGGTTTAATTATTAGGAGCAGGAATTGTCCTAGATCTTAACATTTGGGAGTTATCACAAAGGTTTACACAAAGGTACAAAACTGGGGGGTGGTTCTGGGGGTCTTTTTTCCTTATTTAAGTCCCCACTTTGAACTCATTTACACTCTTCTTGTCTTGGTAGAGCAATGGACAAGTAAAAATGTCCTGCCTTGCAAATGTATGGCTGCTGGTACCTCTGAAAATAGAGGGTGCTAAAATAATAGTTAGGATGTCTAACACTCCCCAGCACTTCCTAGAGCCACAACTGGTCAGGGTGTTTGTAAGAGCTTTGCATACAAATTTCAAGCATGCCATATAAAGCGGATGTGATTATTTTAGGGTTTGGTCTAAACTAAAGAACTGGAGTGTTAGCAAAGCAAACCACAACATTAAATTTTAATTGTGTAGACCAGTCATCTACCGTTTATTATATACTTGCACCAGACAATGCACTGGACATGTATAAATTAAGTCTGCCTTGCAAATTCAGGGCTGTTGGTATTGTTGAGGTTTGGGGTGCTAAAAGAATGAAAGCTTAACACCACAGTATGCACCAGACCCACCTATATTCATTAGTGAGACAAGAGATCTCATGAAGTTGTGCATAAAGCAGTGTGAGGTCTTTGAAAAGCCTTGCATGTGGCTTTATACTAGTTCAACATTCCATTGAAATACATGTTTGGATATTCTACTCATGAAGTTGCTTACCTTTTAATTGAAGAGTAATACTGGTCAATGAATTCCTTAGCAAGAGAAAGCAGTTGCTCCTTTGTCCGAATATCTTCTGGTTTGCGGACATGCTGTGGGGGAGTCATAACAGCACCCATACAAATGTGTGGTGAACATGGCGTTGGCTGAAAAAAAAATATTACCTGTTTTGAAAATATACTAATTTACAGCACTTGCTTCTCTGGTTCAGAAACCATCCTTACCATAGAAGCCTTGACATGTAGTGTGTCATGTAGCATAGAATTTGTTTCCCAGTTCCGTATTTTCATATAACGAGGACACTTGGAAGGACTTCCATTCACTGCATTCTTTGATGGAGACTGTCTCCCAGAGGATGAGACCTAGAGAAGGCAAGAAATAGCAGAGCCTATTTAAACAAATATACAAATTAATGTAGCAAGAAGAAATGGATAGAGGTAATGATGAGCTAGTGAACTCCTGCTAAAGACATCTGCATACAAACATTGGTAGTGGATATATAGTACAGGACACTTTAAAATGTTTTACAGTTTTTTTAATAGATGTTCCTGTCCTGAATTAAAAACACTGTCCACAATTAAAATTGTAGGAGTTGTCCTTGATATCCCGTGAGCAATTTATCCACAGAGGTATCCTGCAATACTTTTTCATATGCATTATAGGAATGTGTTGAGTTTAATATCCCTTAACATTCTCGCTAAAACACAAAATCCATGAAATTCCTGGCTTTGGAAATTCTTAACAAAACTGAGGGGACTTTTGCCTATTCATTAGTCAAAAACAGGTTTAAATATGTAATTGAAAATGTTATGTTGAGGATTTCCATGAACATTTTAAATAAGAAATGTTCTTGTTTGTGTATATTTTACGTGTGATGTTTTTTACTCACAACATTTATATTTAAACAATAGTATAATATCTAGCTGTAAATGCCCCAATCATAACAAAAAACATACACGATTATATCACAAGCTATTTAGTTTTTGAAATCACAACTCATAACATAATATAGATTATGAAATGTAATAAATGTGATGTGACCAAAAATAAAGGTTATGTTTCTGCATACTTTGTCAATTCATTGGAAATATTTCTCTGCCATTCCTTGGTCCTTGTAGTTAAATCTCAAAAATAAAGGCAAACAAATTACTGCACAATAGATCCCCCACTTTAAAATTACTTTCTTAATAAGAAAAATTAGATAGAGCTGTTAACAAGCTCTAACTTAAAAATCACCTGTGTATGATAAAGGATTCCTGATCAACCACCATCTTGTTTACACATAGATAAAAAAAAAAAGTTAATAGAAAAAGATACATTAAAAGTCACAAATTATCCACTCAGGGCTGAGTCCATATATAATAGACTGAACTAGATAGTCTAAAATACACACATGTACTGGCTCATTTCCATTGAGCCGCAAATGGGTTTTTGAGAGGTTCTAGTATGATAAAATTGCTGTTGGAAGCCAAACAATAAGCTTTTTGAGGCCTCTTTTCCATTGAGATATTAAAGTTTACAAACAATCGCCTAGATTACGAGTTTTGAGCGCTAAAGGAAAATTAACCGAACGCAGCAAAAGTGGCGTTATTTAATCCCCTATAGCGCTGCCATTACAAGTTTCAAAAAACCAGGCTTGTGCGGGCAATATGGTGCTTATAAGCTCCATACTGCACCAAACACAAGCACTGTTTTGACGTGCTTGTGCACGCTTTCCCCATAAACATCAATGGGGAGAGCGGGTCAGAAAAATGTCTAACACCTGCGATCGTGGAAAGAAAAGATCTGTAACGCAGCCCCATTGATGTCAATGGGGAAAAAGAAAATACAGTTTAAACCTAACACCCTAACATATACCCTACGTCTAAACACCCCTAATCTGCTGCCCCCAACATCGCCGCCACCTAAAGTTATTAACCCATAATCTGCCGCTCCCGATATCGCCGCAACTATACTAAAGTTATTAACTCATATTCCGCCGCTCCCCGACATCGCAGCAACTAAACAAAGTTATTAACCCCTTAAACCTCTAGCCTCCCATATCACTACCACTAAATAAACCTATTAACCCCTAAACCGCCAGCCTCCCACATTGCAGCAACCTAAGTTAAACTATTAACCCCTAAACCTAACCCTAACCCTACCCCTAAAACTAACCCTAACGTAACCCTACCCCTAACACCCCCTAACTTTAACATAATTTAAATAGAGCTAAATTACAATTATGAACTAAATAATACCTATTTAAAACTAAATACATACTTACCTGTGAAATAAAACCTAAGCTAGCTACAATATAACTAATAGTTATATTGTAGCTAGCTTAGGTTTTATTTTTATTTCACAGGTAAGTTTGTATTTATTTTAACTAGGTAGACTAGTTAGGAAATAGTTATTAACTATTTAATAACTACCTAGTTAAAATAAATACAATATTACCTGTCAAATAAAACCTAAGCTACCTTACACTAAAACCTAAAATTACAAAAAATAAAAAACTACCATTACAAAAAATAAAAAAGCCTACCATTACAAAAAACAAACAAAATTGTCCAAAAAAATAAAAATTATTCCTATTCTAATACCCATTAAAAATACACCCCAAAATAAAAAAATCTATTCTAGAATAAACTACCAATTGCCCTAAAGAAATCAGCTCTGTTAATGAAAAAAATTACAACTCCCCACTAACATTACAAACCCCCACCCCACCAAACCCACAAAATAAAAAAAAAATCTAAAAAACCTAAGCTACCCATTTCCCTGAAAAAGGCATTTGGATGGGCATTGCCCTTAAAAGGGCATTTAGCTCTTTTACATGCCCAAACCCTAAACTAAAAAAAAAAAAAAACACCTAAAAAAACCCTGACGATGCACTTACAGTTTTTGAAGTCCCGATTGAACGATCTTTATCCTGGTGGAGAAGTCCTCATCCAGGCGGCGAGAAGTCTTCATCCAGGCGGCCTCTTCAATCTTCATCCCGGTGGCATCTTCTATCTTGATCCCGGCGGCATGGAGCGGGTCCGTCCTGAAGATATCTGACATGGAGCATCCTCTTCATACGGTCGCCGCTGTACACTGAATCTTCAATACAAGGTACGTGATCCAAGATGTCGTCCCTTGCATTCCTATTGGCTGAAAGACTTGAATCAGCCAATAGGAATTAGAGCTGCTAAAATCCTATTGGCTTTTCAAACCAGCCAATAGGATTTAAGCAGCTCTAATTCTATTGGATGATAAATCAGCCAATAGAATGAGAACTGCTTACATTCTATTGGCTGTTTTGAACAGCCAATAGGATTTATGGGTGTTTAGTGTACTTTGTAGCAGTTTAGTTACAGATTTGTAGCGTAAAACTCCTAACTAATGACTATTGATGGCGTTACGGATCTTGACGTTTTAGGCTGTAATGCTGTTTTTTTAGCCAGAATGCAAAACTCATAATACCAGCGCTAAGGGAAGCCCATGAAAAAACGTCATTTTTATGTGTGCGGTACTGACGTTGCTTTACAGGCTAAAAGGCTTGTGGTACACCTATACCGACAAGACTTGTAATGACTGCGGTGCTTTTTTAATTCTGAAATGACCATATTTTCAGTGTTAAAAGACGAACGCACAGACTTGTAATCTAGCTGAAAGTAAGTTTTTCACTTTATAAATTTATTGTTATTTGTAATATTTATTGTGGGCCCAGGTATGTTCCAATTTAAATATCAATATGTATTTACATATAAAAATAATCTCCTTAATTCCTACAAGGGCTATGCTAAGGGCAGCACTAAACATTAAATAAATCAATAAATTAAAAAATGTGATAAAACATTTCTTATTCCATTACATTTTTAAATTAATTTAATGTGTTGTTGTTTTTGTTTCTCTCCAGAGGCAATCACAGATAAGGGGTGCAGACATTAAACATAAATTTTATAGTGTAAGGTCAGGTTACCATAGCAACAAACTTGTTACAGCATAATTTTTTAGAAATCCGACATCGAATGGAAGCGTTAACACAACGTTAACTTACACCTACACAAAAAGAATGACTTCATGCAAGTCAAGCATGTTCTCCGTCTTCTAATCATTATGTAAATAAAGGATGTTAGCACATATAAAACATATTAAAAGAAACTATTACACTCATATATACACACACACACATATATATATACAGTATATATATATATATATATATATGTCTAAATATGTGTTTGTGTGCATTTATACACGTCTATATATGTGTATACATGTGTATTTATGTGATTATATGTGTACATATGTATGTATATACATACCTGTCAATATATATATATATATATATATATATATATATATATATATATATATATATATATATATATATATATATATATATATTTATATATACAGTATATATATATATATATATATATATATATATATATATTTATTTATATATATATATATATGAATACTGTCCTTGACTTTGGACCGTTCTACAACAAATGAATCTTCAACAGTACCTACCAATGATGGATGTATGCTAAGTCACCCAGAACTATTCACATGGATTTTCATCCTAGTGGGTCCTTACGGGTTTCTGATCATGCTCCAGGAGGCAAGAATAAATATGTGTTTAGAACGCAGAAAAATAGTGGGGGAATAATATATCTTAGGCAGATGAATTGGATTGGTTCTGATTCAATCCATGTAGATTTGCTGTTATTAGACCAATGCATCATTCACATGTCCCTGCTATCCATGATTGATTGTTTTTTAAACTGTAATTACACTGGATTATGATTTTTAATGGTTTGCGCCCCTGTCACGTGATCTTCACTGTGAGCAATACGTGTTGCTGTGGTCGGTAACTATAGACCAATATGTAGTGCCTAGTACGTTAGTGATGGGCTGGTATGCCCATTCACTTTTGAAACCGGGATCTATTAGCCCGATATAGCTATGGTGGTATTGTATACCGGTTGCTATGGTAGCCTGACTGGGCGACGTGACACCATGTGGTCACGTTACGCGACGCAGCGACGTCATGACGTCATTGCGCACGGGGCAGATCAGCGTACAGGAGCGCCAAGCGATATTGTATATAAGGATATGTGTGTTAAGGTATGATAGGTGAGTGGTTGGGCATTAAGTTGTCTATAACTATTTTTTGACATTTGACAAAGGTGTTATGTGAACACCGAAACGTTATGTCGTTTTAATCTTTGCATATTAAAAGTTACATTTTATTATGAACAGTGAGTGCCTTTTTCTGCCTTTGGATATATATATATATATATATATATATATGTATATATATTTACACACACACTTTTAAACCCTTTCCAGTCAAATACCTTTAAACATGCAATATCATTTTTTTCATTCCTAATGTTTTAATGTGTTTTTAATAGAAATACTTGAAATTCCTGTCCTTCACTTAGAAGAAAATGTTGTTCTTGTTTTTAAATAGACACACACACACACACACACACACACATACATACATATATATATATATATATATATATATATATATATATATATATATACATATATATATATATATATAAATATATATATAAAATAAAGTGACCACATCAGCTCTAAGAAAACCCCAAACTAGTTTAATGTGAAATAGAGAACCCAGGATAACTAAAAATACATCTATATCCCAGGGTGCACAGGGGGCATCAAGATAAGTTATTCCCTTTCATTTAGAAAGAAGCAATAGAAAATAGAAAAGTTATAAAAAATAAAGGATGCCCTAGCCAGCACTCTCCGTAACATAACACATTTATAAATTAAGGATCAAGCGCATCAAGATGATCAGATCCAGCACACGTCAAAAACAGACGTCTATAAAAAATATACATTTATTAAATTAATCACATCTAAAAAAATAAAGATAATAATATGTATATAATACATCTAAATTATTATTATTGAATTTAGGTGTATTATATACGTATTATTATCTATATTTTTTTTAGACGTCTGTTTTTGACGTGTGCTGGCTCTGATCATCTTGATGCTCTTGATCCTTAATTTATAAATGTGTTATGTTACGGAGAGTGCTGGCTAGGGCATCCTTTATTTTTTATAACTTTTCTATTTTCTATTGCTTCTTTCTAAATTAATGGGAATATATAAAATATATACAGTATCCCACAAAAGTGAGTACACCCCTCACATTTTTGTAAATATTTTATTATATCTTTTCATGTGACAACACTGAAGAAATTACACTTTGCTACAATGTAAAGTAGTGAGTGTAGGGAGCAGGTTTGTTAAATTTGGTGTTATCGCTCTTACACTCTCTCATACTGGTCACTGGAAGTTCAACATGGCACCTCATGGAAAAGAACTATCTGAGGATCTGAAAAAAGAATTGTTGCTCTACATAAAGATGGCCTAGGCTATAAGAAGATTTTCAAGACCCTGAAACTGAGCTGCAGCACGGTGGGCAAGACCATACAGCGGTTTCACAGGACAGGTTCCACTCAGAACAGGCCTCGCCATGGTCGACCAAAGAAGTTGAGTGCACATGCTCAGCGTCACATCCATAGGTAGTCTTTGGGAAATAGACGTATGAGTGCTGCCAGCTTTGCTGCAGAGGTTGAAGGGGTGGGGGGTCAGCCTGTCAGTTCTCAGACCATATGACGCACACTGCATCAAATTGGTCTGAATGGCTGTTATCCCAGAAGGAAGCCTCTTCTAAAGATGATGCACAAGAAAGCCTGCAAACAGTTTGCTGAAGACAAGCAGACTAAGGACATGGATTACTGGAACCATGTCCTGTGGCCCAATGAGACCAAGATAAACTTATTTGGTTCAGATGGTGTCAAGCATGTGTGGCGGCAACCAGGTGCGGAGTACAAAGACAAGTGTGTCTTGCCTACAGTCAAGCATGGTGGTGGGAGTGTCATGGTCTGGGCCTGCATGAGTGCATGAGTATTCCAACATGATAACGACCCCAAACACACCTCCAAGACGACCACTGCCTTGCTAAAGAAGCTGAGGATAAAGGCGATGGACTGGCCAAGCATGTCTCCAGACCTAAACCCTATTGAGCATCTGTGGGGCATCCTCAAATGAAAGCAAGATTTCTAACATCTACCAGCTCTGTGATGTCGTCATGGAGGAGAGGAAGAGGACTCCAGTGGCAACCTGTGAAGCTCTGGTGATCTCCATGCCCAAGAGGGTTAAAGCAGTGCTGGAAAATAATGGTGGCCACACAAAATATTGACACTGTGGGCCAAATTTGGACATTTCCACTTAGGGGTGTACTCACCTTTGTTGCCAACGGTTTAGACATTAATGGCTGTGTGTTGAGTTATTTTAAAGGGACAGCAAATTTACACTGTTATACAGGCTGTACACTCACTACTTTACATTGTAGCAAAGTGTCATTTCTTCAGTGTTGTCACATGAAAAGATATAATAAAATATTTACAAAAATGTGAGGGGTGTACTCACTTTTGTGAGATACTGTATATATATATATATATATATATATATATATTTTTTTTTTTTTTTCATATAGATATATTCTATAAATTACTGACAACATTTCTCCCGAATAAAAATATTGTCATTTAAAGTATTTATTTGCAGAAAATGACAACTGGTCAAAAAAAAGATGCAGTGCTTTCAGAACTCAAATAATGCAAAGAAAACAAGTTCATATTCATTTTTAAACAGTACAATAGTAATGTTTTATCTTAGAAAGAGTTCAGAAAGATTTCAGAAATCAATATTTGTTGGAATAACCCTGATTTTTCAATTAGTTGTTGCCAACTGTTTAGACATGATTGGCTGTGTGCTGAGTTATTTTGAGGGGACAACAAATTTACACTGTTATCCAGGTTGTACACTCACTACTTTACATTGTCCTCAGAGTTGGGGAACATTGTCTGAGCAAAAGAAAGCAAGATTTTTTTTAGGATAACCTTGTATGTGGCTTGATTCATGTGTCATTTACAAAGCTGGAGCTGCCTGATTCCAGACTTGCTGAAGCACCTCCAGATCATTACCAATACACCACATTTCACAGTGGGTGCGAGACACTGTGCCTTGTACACCTCTCCAAGATTCCGTCTAACCATTAGAAGAACAGGTATAGGGCAAAACTGAAAATTGGTCTACTCAGAGAATATGACCATACTCCAGTCCTCTATGATCCAATCCTTATGGTCTTTTGCAAACCTCAGCTTGGCTCCTCTTTTCTTCTCATTGATTAATGGATTTTTTTCTAGATTTGGGCAACTTCAGCCCTGCCTCTAGGAGCATATTTTAAACTGTTCTCACTCTGCACTTCACCCCAGCTGCCATGTCCAATTCATTTTGTAGGTCCTACTGTTATTGAGTGACATTTGAATGAGTTGCCGGTCATTACCGGCAGTGCAGAGACATTTTTGGCCTTTTCTGGTCTATAGCTTTGTTGTGCCCAATGTCTGCTGTTATTTTTTATTCCAATTTCTTTTGAGGTATTATTAACACTAGGCTTGATTACGAGTTTTGCGGTATGAGTGAAAAAGCAGCATTAAGGCTCTTTTTCACTACCGCTGGTATTACGAGTTTTGCAGGTTTAGATGCACCGCACACTTTTTTGGCCTTAACGCCACGTAACTACCACAGCTTTCAATGGGACTTGGGTATTACGAGTTTGCCTGGGAGGCCAAAAAGTGAGCGGTACAGCCAGTACCGTCAAGATCTATACCGTAATCTGAAAAGTCAGTAGTTATGGGTTTTACGCTCCGGACATCACCGCCACTATAATAAACATATTAACCCCTAAACCGCCGTACTCCGGCATCGCAAACACTAGTTAAATATTATTATCCCCTAATCTGCTGTCCTTAACGTCGCCTCCACCTACATTACAGTTATTAACCCATAATCTGCCGCCCCCGACGTCGCCGCTACCTACCTACACTTGTTAACCCCTAATCTGCGCCACTATACTAAAGGTATTAAAACCTAAACATAACCCTAACCCTAACAAACACTAACTTTAATGTAATTAAAATAAATCTAAATAAAACCTACTATTAATAACTAAATAAGTCCTATTTAAGACTAAATACCTGTAAAATAAAACCTAAGCTAGCTACAATATAACTAATAGTTACATTGTAGCTAGCTTAGGTTTTATTTTTATTTCACAGGCAAGTTTGTATTTATTTTAACTAGGTAGACTAGTTAGTAAATAATTATTAACTATTTACTAACTACCTAGATAAAATAAATACAAATTTACCTGTAAAATAAAACCTAACCTGTCTTACACTAACACCTAACCTTACACTACAATTAAATAAATTACATTAATTAAATACAATTAACTAAATTACAAACAAAAAAAACACTAAATTACACAAAATAAAAAAGAAATTATCAAATATTTAAACTAATTACACCTAATCTAATAGCCCTATCAAAATAAAAAAGCCCCCAAAATAAAAAACCCACTAGCCTAAACTAAACTGCCAATAGCCCTTAAAAGGGCCTTTTTTCGGGGCATTGCCCCAAAGAAATAAGCTCTTTTACCTGTAATAAAAAATACAAACAACCCCCCAACAGTAAAACCCACCACCCACACATCCAAACCCCCCAAACAAAATCCTTACTAAAAAAACCTAAGCTCCCCATTGCCCTGAAAAGGGCATTTGGATGGGCATTGCCCTTAAAAGGTCATTTAGCTCTTTTTCCGCCCAAACCCTAATCTAAAAATAAAACCCACCCAATAAACCCTTAAAAAAACCTAACACTAACCCCCGAAGATCCACTTACAGTTTTTGAAGACCCGACATCCATCCTCAACGAAGCCGGCAGAAGTCTTCATCCAAGCGGCTGAAGTCTTCATTCAAGCCGGCAGAAGTATTCATCCAGACTGCATCTTCTATCTTCCGGCGTGGAGCGGCTCCATCTTCAAGACTGCGGCGTATAGCATCCTTCAATCGAAGTCTTCATGAACAATGAATTCTCCTTTAAATTACGTAATTCAAGATGGCGTCCTTTGAATTCCGATTGGCTGATAGAATTTTATCAGCCAATCAGAATTAAAGGTTAAAAAATCCTATTGGCTGATGCAATCAGCCAATAGGATTGAGCTTCAATCCTATTGGCTGATCACATCTGCCAATAGGATTGAGCTCGCATTCAATTGGCTGATTGGGGTTTTATTTAGGTTTATTTTAATTACATTAAAGTTAGGGGTGTTAGTGTTAGACTTAGGGTTAGGGTTTAAAAACTTTAGTATAGTGGCGGCGACGTTGGGGCAGAAGATTAGGGGTTAATAAGTGTAGGTAGGTGGCAGTGACATTGGGGGCAGCAGATTAGGGGTTAATAAGTGTAATGTAGGTGGGAGCGACATTGAGGGGGCAGATTAGGGGTTAATAAGTGTAGGTAGGTGGCGGCGATGTTGGGGATGGCAGATTAGGCGTTAATAAGTGTAATGTAGGTGGCGGCCATGTCCGGGGCGGCAGATTAGGTTTTAATAAGTGTAATGTAGGTGGCGGCGACATTGGGGGCGGCAGATTAGGGGTTAATAAGTGTAGGTAGGTGTCGGTGATGTCGGTGGCGGCAAATTAAGGGTTAATAAGTGTAATGTAGGTGTCAGTGATGTCGGGGGAGGCAGATTAGGGGTGTTTAGACTTGGGGTTTATGTTAGGGTGTTAGGTGTAAACATAACTTTTGTTTCCCCATAGGAATCAATGGGGCTGCGTTACGGAGCTTTACGTTGCTTTATTGCAGGTGTTAGGCTTTTTTTCAGCTGGCTCTCCCCATTGATGTCTATGGGGAAATCATGCACGAGCACGTAAAACCAGCTCACTGCAGCGCTGGTATTTGAGTGCGGTATGGAGCACAATTTTGCTTTATGGTGCAATATTGCCTGCTAATGCCGGGTTTTTGCAAACCTGTAATACCAGCGCTTTAGGGAGGTGAGCAGTGACACCACGCCGCTCATAACGCAAAACTTGTAATCTAGCTGACTGTTTCCGCCATCCAGCAGGTCCTATTGCAAGAGGATAGTAATGAAAACAGCAGTGGTATATATAATATAATAATTGCTCTAAATGACAATATTTTTATTATAAATTTGGGAGAAATGTTGTCACTAGTTTATAGAATAAAACAAAAATTTTAATTTCCCTCAAACATATTACTATAAATAGTAAAACCAGTGGTCTCTTATTTTTTCCAGAGCTGCATATGTATCTATAAGACTTTTGCTTGCGTGCTAACTTTTTACTTTCAACTTTACTTTGAGCACATTTAGTGCTTGAGTGAAAAAAATAGATTGCCACTTATAATATGTCCCGTAGTCTTATAATTATCTCCCCACTACCCCACACCAAAGATGGGTACTTAAGAGATATGTGTGCACTTTAGGTTTATGGATTTTGACAAAGTGATGTATACATGCATGTGCTGCACTTACAGAAATTGGGGTTTACAGTTCTTGCTCAATATTGTAATATTAATTTGCTGAATCACAATCTACTTGTGTAAACGCCTGATTTTTATGTGGGACCCCTATAGTGGTGCTGAATATACCTGTACAAAACACATCTACTAATTTCTAAACTTGAGACCATAATATCTAGATTACATGTGGCCATAAAGGAAAATCACAGGGCATCCCTTAAAGATCTACAAGGAGCTTGCAATATTCTTTTGGGCACAACTAATTTAAATGATTATAAATGATGTCATGATATTTTTATGATTTATCTCGTACAAATGATAATTAAATATAGAATAACACAGTTGTAAATAGTTGGCTAAACATTGAAGTATGTGCTATTTACTGGTTTGGATAGGCACAGGTTTCAGCAGATGTTCTAAACTGATCATTTAAAAGTTACATCTTACCAGGTATCCTAGCAAAACAGCAAAAACTAACACACCTACATTTATTTGAATTCCTTTTGTCAGTATGTATAAATTGTGTCATCAATGAACAATGCTTACATCATTCCAAAACTTCTAATGTGGAATGTTCACACACCTCCAATTATGCTTTATTCTCTGCTGTTTCAATGCAACAAGATTCTATAACCTGTAGCAAAGTTCCTTAAATGGTCTACATTACTCGAAAAAGACTACTAGATCCTCTTAGTCTCTTGAATGGAGAAAAGGGTGAGGGGGATATACCAATAAAGCATTGATGTGAAAATATGCACCAGATTCCTGATGTCAATGCCTTCATAAACATAAAAATGAAAGCTCCTTATGACATATCACACATTGAATAAAGTATTTGGTACATTATGCTGTAAACCGAAGCTCTGAGGTTTATTGTGCAGTTTGAATGCTTCATTAAAACAGAACCTGGGAATTCCAACCATAAGACAATGTTTAAATATTACAAAACTGAAGGGTCACAGCTGGGATTATAGCTAGAGACGATGGTTAATGGGTGATGGGTGTTTCATGCTGGATCAGCATTAAGATGGTGGGGAAATCCTGTATTTATCTCCAAAATATAAGTTAAAAGCAGATTAATGCCGAGGGGTAGAATAGAAGTTTAGTAAAACGGATTAACAAGCCCTATGTAGTGTGAAGCTTAGCAGGCAGTCTGGCAGTGAGAGAGATATCCCAATCAAACATGTGCTAGGGGAATCCCATAATCTGTTGCTGCATATTCAGTAATATTGTAGAGGAAATCCCATCTTTTTACACATTTATCAGTCATTAATATATATCTGCTGCATGTGTTCAACTAGCGCTCAATATTCAGTGAAGAGCTGGGAACAAAATCCTAAATACTAGTAATACTCTTGCATAAGAAGAACTGAAAATTCAGGAGAGGGAGAGAGAGGGAGAGAGAGAGAGAGATGGAGAGAGAGGGGGAGAGAGAGAGAGATAGAGGGGGGCAGAGAGAGAGAGGGAGAGAGGGGGAGAGGGAGGGAGAGAGAGAGAGAGAGAGAGAGGGAGGGAGGGAGAGAGAGGGGAGAGAGAGCTCTGAGGATGCGCTAATTATTGTAGCACAAATCGCGATTGCACTCAAGCGATAATGTTTACTTTTAACTTGTAATATGAGTGGCAAACCTGACGTGGGCAAATACCCGCGATAAACTCCTTTTTGCTTGCGTGTATTGTTAACGCGCCACTTGTAATCTGGGCCTTAATTATAATGTTGTATTTATTATGTGTGTGTTTTTGTTTTTAGAAACTACTATCAACGTAAGAGGGAATGCACTGAAAACTTAACTCTTTCTCAGCAAAAATGAAATGCATGAGACTACAAATTTAAAATAAGGCAGTGATATTTGATAGATAGTTAATATTACATCTACTTAACCAGGTCTGCCCAAACCTCATACCATGGTCCTCTCATTTTATTTTTATATGGCTTTCAGCACAACTTGAGAAGAAAAAATACATTGGTAATTTGTTATTAAACAATAAATTTCCTCACTTCTAATTAGGTAATGAAGCGTTCACATCTAGAGAAGTATGCATTAAATGTGTTGACACTAATATCCTACGTCAATTTTAACTACAAATGTGATTATAATCTGATTTCATTTTGAGATATTATATTTGACTATTAATGACCAGCACACAATAAATTAAGGATTTTGCACACCCTGCATTATAGACAAAAAATTCAGAGAAATAAAACATGCTGATAAAGGAAATTACAGTTATATCTCTACAAAAAAGTAAACCTACATGCATCTGATATCTCACATTAAAGGACATTAAAGGGACATTCCGGTCAAAATTTAAATGCACATAAAGGAATTACAACTATGAATAGAAACATATTTGCAATATACATATATTGGCAAAAATTCTTCTATTAAACGTTATCACTGTTCTAGCGTTAACAGTTTTCTCTGCACGTGCATATGAAGCATTGCAAGATATTCTCAATGCGGCAGCATTTTAAATATTGCAGCTGCTCAGAGCGACAGTGAGGCTTGTTCTATGTCAGCAATTAACAAAGTGAGTCCTTACCAGATGATACAAATACCTTTGGCTCTCTGAGCAAGTGCTGTGTTTTAAAATGCTGGTGCACTTTTGTAACAGCTATAGCTTTCACTAAGAGCATTTTTGCTAATACATGTATATTGCAAAAATGCTACTATACGAAATGCATTTTAATTTTGGCTGGGTTGTTTACTTAAAGGCTAGATTACTAGTAGAGTGCTAACTGCTGTGCACCAGCATTAAGGGATATATTGTGGCTCTTTGCGCACGTCGGAAGTAGCACACGTATTACGAGTTGAAAGTAAAAGCATTTGCTTGAGCGCAATTTAATTAAGCGGGCGTTGAGTTGGCGTGACTTCAGAGCTCTGGTTAACTGTTAAAAATACATTTAAAAGTACAGTTACACCTATAGGAAAACTATCTGATAAAAATTATTTTAAAAAAAATGCATTAAAAAGTTATAAGGTTCTAAGATATGAGGTTTCAGGTGTTTGAAGAAAAAAAAGCCATGTAAAGGGGCTTTAATATAGAGATACATAAATACACATGTCTACAACAGGTGAGTATGTATGTATATGTGTGTATATATGTGTGTACAGATGTATTTATTATTATTCTTTATTTATAAAGCGCCAACAGATTCCGCAGTGCTGCCCATGGGTACAAAGGTAAAGGTACAACGGAGAAACAATACAATAAGAGACACAATTTTACAGACAAATACAGGGGGAATTGAGGGCCCTATTCCCGTGGGAATCTAGATTTATGTGTTTTAGTATATATATATATATATATATATATATATATATATATATATATTGTACATATTTCACATTCAAATGTTACGCACTTACAGAAAAATGTACTAAAGCAGTTGTGATAATGTTTTAAAGTGCACCAGGATTACACTTGCGAAAAATCTTTTTACTTTCAGCATGAAATACAAGCGCAACCCGATGTGCGCAAAAATCCTCCATCTAGCACTTAACACTTGAGTGGGAGCACTAATTAGCGCTTCACTCGTAAATTAGCCCTAAAGGAGCAGAATCTATTTTCTTCAAATATTAATTCATGTGATGCCATAATATAAACATGCCAGTAACATATCTACATAGATATTTGCTTTACATTACAAAATGGATGGGGCATTAAGACTACAAATATATTCTGCATTTGCTTGCCTACATTCATATTATTACTGCAAAATTTATTTTTATTTTTTGCACACCCCACCTCCTTCACCCAGAATAAATAGTTTGAGAAACGTTTGAGATTTAGGCATTTACATGACTATTACCCATGTGATTCCCATGGCAACAGGGTTGTCATTAACATTGTTCCACCAATGATCTTTTCTTGCAGGTGTCACTGACCTGTCCCTAAATGCTATTTTTGTGAGGTTGTATAGAAATGCAAAACAAATGTTCTAAAGTGTATAGAAAAAAAGGAACATAAATCTAAAGGCAACTAAAAATTAAATTACATTGAAAAAGTGCATTTAATATTTATTCATGGATAAATGTTTACATTTCGTTTTAATGTGGGTTTGTTTCATATTAAACATTGTGGTCCCAGCAAGAAGCTACTTTCCAAAGTGCAATATTCATTTTTATTGGAAGCACCTTGCAATGAACTTAAGGTTCATTCTCTATTTAATGTGCTTATGGCATATTTCTTTTAGAATAAATTCTCTTTATTAAAAGGTTGCTTACATTGCCTATATAGATCACAATATTTTCATTTTCTTCAAATTGTACATAACTGGAATCTTGGAGTATAGAGAAATATGTCAAATAAATCAATGATGCCACCTTAATTTAAAAAATAAGCCGAGAATGTCACAGAAGAAAACACTGCCTTATAGGGACACTATATTTAGTCAAACATTTTTTATCATCTGTATGAGCAAGCAGCAATTAAATATTGATGGTGAATTTTTCTTCCCTGGAAATGTGAGGTAAAATCTTTAGTTAAATTTATCTTGACATTAAAACAACTATGGGATAGATTATGAGTGGCTAACTGTTGCTCACAAGCAATATCTGGTCTTTCTTCGCTTTTTGCGCGCAACGGAAATATTGTGCATATTACAAGTTGAAAGTAAACACATTTGCTTGAGTGTAATCGCGATTTACACTCGTCGGATTACCACAACTTCAGAGCTCACGTAAAGGGTAGGGGAAGGAAAAAAAGTTGCTTTAAACACAACATAAATATATGTAAAAGTGCAGTTACACTCATATTAACACTATGATAAAAATTATTAAAAAAATATTTAAAAAGTTATAAGGGCTCAAATATAGATGGTATAATATAAAAGGGCTGCAAAGGGCTTTAACATATATATGCATACATAAACATGTCTAAATATGTGTATGTATGTATATATATATATATATATATATATATATATATATATATATATATATATCGAGAGAGAGAGTTGTGTGTACAAATGTATTTATGTGTTTTATTGTATATGTATTGTACATATTTCACATTCCAATGATCTTCACTTAAAGGATAATGTACTTTTTATTGTAAATACATATTCTATGCCTATCTATATATACCTATACCTCTAATTTCCATATGAAGAACATAGGAATGTAAAAAATCATGGTTCGCGATTTAGGACTAATGCGGTCAGGTTGCGCACATGAAGAATTGTTAATTGCAATGTTCGTTATTGAAATATTTCATATAAAATATAAAAACATATTAAAGGGACATTCCACCCACATTTTTTCTTTTATGATTTAGAAAGAGAATGCAATTTTAAACATCTTTCTAATTTACTTATATTATCTCATTTGTTTTATTCTCTTGATATTCTTTGATGAAAAGCATATCTAGATATGCTCACTAGCTGCTGATTGGTTGCTGCACATAGAAGCCTTGTGTGATTGGCTCACCAAGTGCATTGCTTTTTCTTCAACTAAGTATATTTAAAAAATGAAGCAAAATAAATAATGGAAGTAAATTGTAATGTTGTTTAAATTTCTATTCTCTATCTGAATCATGAAAGAAAGATTTTGGGTTTAGTGGCCCTTTAATACAAATTATTAAAGATAATTTATAGATATATTCTATGGATTATTTAGAATATTTTACAATATGTTTAATAATTTTTAATATTTTGTATTAATATATTTTAATATTTTATAAGTAATATTTCAATAACGGCATTGAAGTCAGCAATTCTTCATTCTTATGTTCTTCAAATAGAAAATAATGCACTTTTTATTATTAAATATATATTTCTATGTATAGCTGATAATGTTCATGTAAAAATTACATTGTTCTGTAGGTGAAGAACATTGGAATGTGAACTATTTATAACTCCTGTTGGGTTAGCGTGCAAATATCGTTTTTTATCTCGAATTAATTCAGACACGTATTTGTAAGTGCGAGTTGTGTTTCACTAGCGCGCAAACTTTTTACTTTCAACATGTAATACAGCTACCTGACGTGCACAAAAAAGTCTCTGTCTAGTAAAGTTTACCCTTGAGCCGGAGCATTAAATAACACTCCACTCATAGTCTAGACCTTTATTTGTTATGTACTTCATGCTAATATTCAATAGCTAATATGTGCATCTCACTAATGTTCATTGGCTTTTGGGAACAAATGCTCATGATCAGCCAATGAGTATTAGCAGGAGGTACTTATCAGCCAAGATTTCACCTTGTGTGAATGTTGCTCTTTCAGAAAGGACATTGATTTTTTTTAAATACAATATTCCTTTGAAGTAATAAGGCATAACCTACATCATCAAAGACCAATATTAATCTCAGCAAATATGAATATAAAAAATGAGTGCCTGAAATACTTTTTATTTATGTTAATAATAGAGAAATATTATTCCATGATCATAATTTTGCCTGGCTTATTGTAAGTACTTTAATTGCTGCACAATATTTTGTAGCTCCCTGATAAGATATTTACCTACCTGATCACATTCCCGGTAAGGATTATTTAAAACTACAGGCATGTTGTTGTTTCTCCATAAATCATTATATGGTTGATTGTTCTCCATGCTTTGCTGTTTCTGGGGTAGGCTGAAAAAAAGTAGAAGACAATGTGACATAAAGACTATCCACATTCAAAAAATATTGCGTAACAGACAACATCTTAAAGGGACTATGAAATCAATAAAAGCAACACAGGAGCAAATTAGTTAATTGTAATCTTTCAAATATTAACCTTTGTAATTTTTAGAAGGTCAGACACAAAAGCAGGATAACAACTTGATTCCTCGTTTGCTGAAGATTCATCATGACAATATGGGTTGCACATTTTTACAAAATATCAGTACTGGCGTGGGTCTGGTGGTTAGGAGGTTAGATGGGGTTAAAGGTCATGATTAATGGATTAATTGGCTTTGAGTAAATGGGGAGGTATCTCCATTAAGGGGTGCAGAGGGGGTCCAGTGGAATGGGGGTTAAGCAATGTGGTGAGTGGCAGATAGGGGGGTTAAGTGATGGAGAGGGTCTGACAGGGGCTAAGTGTAGAGAAGGTTGTGGTTAGGGTAACTAGACCCAGTAGGGAATCTGGTGTTAAGTAGGGGTAGTGCTGTGACAGGATCTTGGGTAGGTGGGGGTAATGGTGGTTTGGTAGGGGTAGCATTGGCAATACATTTGTTTTTAAAACAAAGTGTCTCTAAAAAGTAAAATTATAAGTAATAGACAGCATAATAAAAGATAAGTGTTTATCTCAGTTGTCAGATTTTTTAAATGCTTAAAAAAATACATATGTCCAGATTAAAAGATAAGCGCTAATGATGGGTTGCAATAAAATTTTTGCTATGTTGTGCTTGATTGTTGAATCTGGTTCTGTTGCTACCATGTGAGTAAATCACTAATTGTTGTGAGGAAGCAAGGAGCTCACCAATTTTTAAGGGAGCAGCTGAACCCTTGTCTGACATCGGGAGAGTCTATCACTGTCTTATTGACTCGCTGCTGCATTTTGCTGCAGTGTGGGTTCAATACTGATTGAATAGTGACTTTGGCATTTCATCAGCTATACCTTTATGTGGGAGATCATTAAACGTTGGCCGCTTATGGGTATCATTGGGCATCTTTCCAAGATGGCCACAAACTTGTATTTTGGATGAAGCCATGCGGAATTTGATGAAACAGATATGGGCTCTAGACCTCACATATTAAACTTCAGCATGGCGTCAAGACTTTGTTGCAGCATGTGCACTGTCTACCAGCCTAACCTACCCTCATAAAAACACAGGCTTAAAAGAAGGAATGCAGCTTTCTGAGGCAGAAGATGCTCTGTTGGGCTTCATTGTTGAATCTAGTTCTGTTTCTACCAATGTGAGTAAATCACTAATTATTGTGAAGAAGCAAGGAGCTCACCAATTTTTGAGGGACCAGCTGAACCCTTGTCTGACATTGAGAGATTCTGTCACTGTCTTATTGACTCACTGCTGCATTTTGCTGCAGTGTAGGTTCAATACTGATTGTATAGTGACTTTGGCATCTGATCTGCTATACCTTTATGTGGGAGAGCTCAGCAGAAATGATCCTTGGTACAATAGCCACATTTGTACCAGGACTAGAATGAATCCTGCTGTTGAAGCATTAGAATGTTTTACAGTACACATTGGGGGAGCACTGGTGTAACTCGCAAATCAATTAGCAATTCCTGGATTACCTACACAGCTCTTTTGTGATCAACCAAGGAGAGGTGTTGGTTATGCAGATACATTTTTACTCAAACCATTACGTCTTGTGTGCCATACATTTCTAAACAAAGTGCATACCGTGCTAGATTACAAGTGGCGTGCCAAATTATGGCACTCCCGCATACGGGCAAATTTGTCTGCTTGTGGGAGCGCGATAATTAATCAGCCATTACAAGTGGCTGGTTATTGCTAACGGTAGCAATTAGCGTTTAGAAAATTAACCAGAGATCAGATCTCTGGTTAATTTTCTAAAAGTGCCCCAAATTCCCTCAAAATAGAGGACATTATAGTTTTTTTTATAAAGGGGCTTTAAAGTTGGTGGGAGTGAGGTGTTAGAAAGAAACGCCACTGAAAAGAGCCTTTACATTGCAGTCTATGGGAAATGTGTATTCCCATAGAACACAATGAAAATATATATGTTTATGCTTATATACATATATATTTATGTGTTAATATAATATGTGTACATACGAAGTGAGTAATAAATATTTGACATTCCTAATGCGGTGTCGGGTTAGCTCGCGAGCGATAGGTGTTATTTTTTTGTTAAGTTGCGTTCTCCATTGAAGTCTATGGGGAAGTTAAAATGGTTGTGATATCTGAAGTCCTACAGTAAGCGCCCGGTGGGTTTCGCTCGCACACTAACTTTTTACATTAAACTTGTAATACACGTTCTATCCTGCGTGTGTTACAAGTTTACTTTCAGCGGTATTAGTATTCAAGCCTGAGTACTAAATACCACTCCACTTGTAATCTGGCCCTAAGATGGTTATGTTTATATGTCCTTCACTAGCTTCTAAATTTGACATTTGTACAATGCATGGTCTATTGATTATACCAGTTGTAATTCTAATCCAAACAACATCATATACTTAGCCCATACTTGAGTCTAATTTCTGTCATTATGCACAATAAATATTCTCCATAGACTCACTAATATGTGTCTATAATTTAGTTATTTGATCAATTCTGTAGTTTCCTTTTTCTAAACGCTAGAGCTTAGCTTTCAGCAGCAAGTAATTATAAGATATAGTACATCTTATTGTGTAGTAACATGGAATATATATGATATAGCATTTTTGCCAAGACACGAACAAGTTTTGATCACACATATTCCTCTACGTTAAATAATTAAATAATTAAATATATAATGCAGGAAGTGTGGAGTGGAATAAAGCTTAATATATGCAAGACAAACAGACCCAGTGTTTTGCATAATAATTGTTTGACTTGCTTACTAGTGTTTGTTATGTTTATTTCCTTTAAAGTAAAAAAAAAAAGCAAATGTATCCGCATGGTTACATTCTCCAGACTTTTATTTGCATTTTGTGGTCAATGATCTCCGTAACTTAATTATCTAGTCATAACATTGTTTATGACTAAGGGCTCGATTTATCAAGCCTTCTCCTCCCCTACAGATGCAGGTTCTCACAAGAGAACTTGCAGTCATGATTTATCAAGCAGCAGTCATTAGATGGGTGCTTCCCTACCCTCTTCTCCACCTCTTAAGTGGAGAATTTCAATAAGAGGTGGAGAAGGGGTGGGATTGCACGCAAGCACAAAATAACGCTCGTGTGCAATGTTGAATTCTTCCAGCGGATTGCTGCCTGCCAGAGCCGAGCTGGGGCGGACAGGGGTGAATATGTACGTCATTCTCCACCCTTGATTGATAAATCGAGCCCTAAGTATATGCTTTGAGTTTCTGTATGAATGGGGGTTCTTTAGCTGTTAGGTGTTTTCATAAGAACGTTTTTACTATTGACATGGTAAATTTGAAGATATTGTAATTCGAGCTTGCTTTAACTTTTACTGATTTCTGTTTCTATATCTGTATTGTTAATGGCACTTCTATTGCATGTTTGCTTCTCTAATAATACAAATAGGTTTATAAAAAATAGACAGGCCTACAAGGCTCATGTATCTTGATCTTCCTTATCACACAATGAAGAACATGAAAGAATAATGAACAGAAACACACTCTCATAATCAACATATGCCGTTTTATTTAGTAAATCTGCATATCTAAACATAGAGCTTGTGAAATGCAGCATTGCTTGGTTTCAAGCTGGTCAGATAATGAGTGGAAATAGAGGGAACTCTGTGGACCCAATATACAATATATATTTGTGATTAGCTTAAACTTCTAGGGCTTTATTTTAACATTGAGGCTTGTGTGTGATCTTTTGTGTCATGGGTTCAACCTTTATTTGATAAATATTTGAACTTCAATGCACATTTACCAGCCAAGGCTTTTATTGGCATTTTCTCAGGTAAATTTAAATGTGCCTAAAATATAGCTTTCTAGTCAGCAGGGTATGTACAAGACTCTGCCAGAGTATTGGCTGTTTTGCATAATGTATTATTTTCTTTCTTCCATTGCCAATACTATGAGCAGCATGTATAGCTAAATAGACTAGACAAATCTAGACAAATGCAATTCTCATATAAAGTTTCAAGATGTTATTTTGTCCCAATAACGCAACGAATCATTTGGAAAATGCAGGAGGAAAACGGGAGATCTCTTACCATTAAGAATACATTTTTAGTTTTTTTGATATAGGCAAGATGTCCAAACATTAAAAAGCAAAGAATATTTGTAACTGACATCTGATTGTCCTAGTTTCTTTGAGGATATGACAGGTTCAGGTTGCATTGATTGATCATTTACTCACAGACCTCTTTTTAATATGTACAGTTATTGGCCTTAGGCCAGTCTACATGAATTGATATCAGGGGTAGGTTTTTTGCTGAATCTGATCTGTGCAGCTATGGAAGTAACTCTAATGCTAACATTACTGTTTCATTATCATATTTATGTTACTTTAACAGCAGCTATGTATAACTGCTTAATGGTTTATCTATGAATTAAAGGGGCAGTAAAGTCAAAATTAAACTTTTATGATTCGGATAGAGTATGTAATTTTAAACAACTTTCCAATTTACTTCTGTTATCAAATTTGCTTCTTTAATCTTGGTATCTTTTATTGAAGAGTAAAAGTAGGTAGGCTTATAAGTGCTCAGGAGTGTGCACGTGCCTTCAGTACTCTACGGCACCTGTGTTTAGCAACATTGTTTGTAGCTTTGTTATACAATGTTGCAAAACACTGCTAATGTATTTTAAATTCAGCTAATTCTTTAATCATTTTGCTTTATGTAAATTACTGTACACGGTTAAATGTTATTTTACCTAATCATCTTCTCATCTAACTTTTCCATCTGAAATCAAACACGTCAGAAGTCTCTCACCAGTAAACAGGACAGTTCTTGAGGGCCCGTGTTTCTGGCTAGTCTTCAGACTCGCCAGAAACAGCAGTTATGAAGCAGCGGTCTAAAGACCGCTGCTCCATAACACTGTCCACCTGCTCTG
Organism: Bombina bombina; assembly: GCF_027579735.1. Lineage (NCBI taxonomy): Eukaryota > Metazoa > Chordata > Amphibia > Anura > Bombinatoridae > Bombina > Bombina bombina. The sequence continues at coordinate 332,062,129 of NC_069500.1, read as the reverse complement.
ATGAGGCGGACAGAGATCACCACAATTCAATCTGATCGAGTACGATCGGGTTGATTGACACCCTCTGCTGGCGGCTGAATGGCCACGAGTCTGCAGGGGGCGGCGTTGCACCAGCAGTTCACAAGAGCTGCTGGTGCAATGCTGAATACGGAGAGCGTATTGCTCTCCGCATTCAGCGATGTCTGTCGGACCTGATCCGCACTGTCGGATCAGGTCCAACAGACATTTGATAAATAGGCCTCACAGGGAGGGTATACAGGTCTGCTTTTTAACCAGTGTTACTGACCAGACCTACATTAGTGTACTAATGTATAATTAATCCCTAATACTTGTTTCTCAAGTTCAAATTAGTTAATTTTAATAAAGTAGTTTGAATAAATAATGTCTAGAAAGAAAGTGTATACTGGTGTCAAGTGAATATTGATTCCAAGTGCTGAATACTGAGGGGTCAATTTATCAAAGCGTCAATCTCAGTGCATTCGCCAGCGTCAATACGCTCGCCAGACATTGCTGACGTGTATCTGAATACGATACACTTATTTATCAAAAAAGACATAAAAAACACGCGCGTCAAGTACGGTGCAAAGAGCATTCGACTGTTGTTAACTAACAGTCATCCATGTTGCGGTTATTTGGGTTTTTCACAACTTTATTTATTATTTCATCACTGTCCATGAACAAGCACATTTCTCTAAAGCTAATCTTTTATTTTTCAACTGTTAATGTCCAAGAAATAGCTACATTTATACCTCAACAAACAATATCTCATAGAAAGTTTTTTTTCATATTTATTTGTTATACAAAGAAATCTGTTATATGATGCTTTCACATAAATGAATGTGTATTTGTATTTCTAGAAGTCATGATATGCTTTTATATCATTTATTTTTATAAATGATTATTAATGCTAGAATTTGTATATATATCTTTGCATATACTTGTATATATATATATATATATATATATATATATATATATATATATATTGTATCTCTCTCTCTCTCTCTCTCTCTCTCTCTCTCTCTCTCTCTCTCTATATATATATATATATATATATATATATATATATATATATATATATATATATATATGTGTGTGTTATGTCAGAAATATTTTGCAAACATATTTACATGTCCCTAAATTCCTTTTTTTTGTTCTAAACAATGTTGTCTTTCATATATCTGTGTTTATACCACTATATGTATATAGTGTAAATTTATTATTATTCAAAGCAGGAATAATTGCAAATATAACATGTAATCGGGGTATCATATGTATTTATTTGCAATCAATGGATATTTTAAGAGCTGGGACAGTTTTCTCTCTGTACCTGTGTAACCCCTCCTGATTGCAATCTAGTTTTAAAAATCACCCCTTCACAGGTGTTATAAAATGGGCTGGCATATAAGATGACATTTCTTACTGAAAAAGAAATTCAAGAGAACCAAGAAATGCACTGAAAATAGCATGACAGTAAAGAGGTGATTTTAATGTTTGCTGTATCTGAATCATGACAGTTTAATAGTAGGTGGGATATCCATTTGAGCTATCAGTTTAAAATTATATTGAATCAAACATCAATTAAAATCTTTGTGTAAAATATTACACTGTGTGTTCTAATCTCAGCATCAATGTTTATCTTTAATTCTAAATTCACATATACATACTTTCAAAGTATAATACACAATGTAACAAATGGCACTTACAAGTTTTGATGAGTATCGAGCATTTTGATTCGTTAGTGATAGATTAAAATGTATATTTGAATCAGATTGGCTGATTTTATAAATCATGTGATTATGCATATTGCAATCAAAAGTGGTTTAAAAAATTCACTAGTGTGTGGGTTTTTTAGGAGTTTGCGTCATAATTGGTGCGAAAAGTGTTGAGTCACAATTGGTGCGAAGTGGAGAGTGGGACTTGTATTACATGGCTTAAACATGGTGTGCATAGATTTTACCCAAAAAATAAAAAGGAAGTTAGCTATTTTATGTTGTGTGTTTCATTTTTATCTCTATATCTATTAGTGCGACAAGTTTGGGGCAAAACCTTTCAACAAAATTGTAGAAATAATATTGTCCCCTTGCTTTGTAATGAGAGACAAATTTGTAGCATAATCCATAAGTAGTAATGTATTTTTCATTTGTATCCCTTTTATCTACTAGTGCACCAAATGTGGAGCAATAATATTGTTTGATTTAGAAAGGGTATTCTAATTTACTTTTATTATGTAATATACTTCAATCTCTTGCAGCATCGAACATAAGCTTTCTGTGTTTTCAGTCTCCTATTGAGTTCTATTGTATCCGCGACCTCAAGGGTGGCGGATTAAAAACTAGGTACGCTGCGTCGGAATAGACGCGAGCATACCTGTTAAATGTTTGATAAATTGGGAAAGTGTCAAATAGAGTCGAATGTGAATTCGAAACATCTGTAATGATGCAAGCGTTGATCTGCATCGGATTGAGATCGTGGGATCATATATTTTACATCACAAATTTCAACATTTGCCAATCTTGATGCTTTGATCAATCAATATTTGTTGCGGATCAATCTCGCGACAAATATGATGTGGAATTCAAGCGTATTTTCAGTTGACGCTTTGATAAATAGACCCCTAAAAACTAATAATCAAAAACTCACAAGCTTGGAGAAAAATTAAATTATATATATGTGTGTGTGTATATATATATATATATATATATATATATATATATATATATATATACAGAATCTCACAAAAGTGAGTACACCCCTCACATTTTTGTAAATATTTTATTATATCTTTTCATGGGACAACACTGAAGAAATGACACTTTGCTACAATGTAAAGTAGTGAGTGTACAGTCTGTATACCAGTGTAAATTTGCTGTCCCCTCAAAATAACTCAACACGCAGCCATTAATGTTGAAACCGTTGGCAACAAAAGTGAGCACACTCCAAGAGGAAATGTCCAAATTGGTCCCAAAGTGTCAATATTTTGTGTGGCCACCATTATTTTTCAGCACTGCCTTAACCCTCTTGGGCATGGAGTTCACTAGAGCTTCACAGGTTGCCACTGGAGTCCTCTTCCACTCCTCCATGACAACATCACTGAGCTGGTGGATGTTAGAGACCTTGCGCTCCCCCACCTTCCATTTGAGGATGCCCCACAGATGATCAATAGTGTTTAGGTCTGGAGACATGCTTAGCCAGTCCATCACCTTTACCCTCAGCTTCTTTAGCAAAGCAGTGGTTGTCTTGGAGGTGTGTTTGGGGTCGATATCATGTTGCCTTCCATTTGAGGATGCCCCACAGATGATCAATAGTGTTTAGGTCTGGAGACATGCTTAGCCAGTCCATCACCTTTACCCTCAGCTTCTTTAGCAAAGCAGTGGTTGTCTTGGAGGTGTGTTTGGGGTCGATATCATGTTGGAATACTACCCTGTGGCCCAGTCTCCGAAGAGAGGGGATCATGCTCTGCTTCAGTATGTCACAGTACATGTTGGCATTCATGGTTCCCTCAATCAACTGTAGCTCCCTAGTGCCGGCAGCACTCATGCAGGCCCAGACCATGATACTCCCACCACCATGCTTGACTGTAGGCAAGACACACTTGTCTTTGTACTCCTCATCTGGTTGTCGCCAAACACGCTTGATGCCATCTGAATCAAATAAGTTTATGTTGGTCTCATCGGACCACAGGACATGGTTCCAGTAATCCATGTACTTAGTCTGCTTGTCTTCAGCAGGCTTTCTTGTGCATCATCTTTAGAAGAGGCTTCCTTCTGGGACGACAGCCATGCAGACCAATTTGATGCAGTGTGTGGCGTATGGTCTGAGCACTGACAGGCTGACCCCCCACCTCTTCAACCTCTGCAGCAATGCCGGCATCCCTCATACATCTATTTCCCAAAGACAACCTTTGGATATGACGCTGAGCACTTGCACGCAACTTCTTTGGTCGACCATGACAAGGCCTGTTCTGAGTGAAACCTGTTCTGTGAAACTGCTGTATGGTCTTGCCCACCGTGCTGCAGGTCAGTTTCAGGGTCTTGGCAATCTTCTTAATGCCTAGTCCATCTTTATGTAGAGCAACAATTCTTTTTTCAGACCATCAGAAAGTTATTTGCCATGAGGTGCCATGTTGAACTTCCAGTAACCAGTATGAGAGAGTGTGAGAGCGATAACACCAAATTTAAGACACCTGCTCCCCATTCACACCTGAGACCTTGTAAAACTAACGAGTCACATGACACCGGGGAGGGAAAATGGCTAATTGGGCCCAATTTGGACATTTCCATTTAGGGTTGTACTCACTTTTATTGCCAATGGTTTTGACATTAATGGCTGTATGTTAAGTTATTTTGAGGGGACAGCAAATTTACACTGTTAAGCAGGCTGTACACTCACTACTTTACATTGTAGCAAAGTGTAATTTCTTCAGTGTTGTCACATGAAAATATATTATAAAATATTTACAAAAATGTGAGGGGTGTACTCACTTTTGTGAGATACTGTATATATATATATATATATATATATATATATATATATACAGTATATATATATATATGTATACAAACTTGGTAGAAGATGCACTTTCACAGACTCAGGGCAACTGCCAGAGTGCTTGAGGTGTAAAACACAAAATCCAAAGGCAAATAACATGGTTTATTGTGACATTTCAGGATAGCACAGTATCCCTTCCTCAGACTACAAACACAGTGTGTGAAAACCAAACTGATATAACCAAACCCCACATACCATGCCTGTGACTCTGGTGACAGTGCAGCTTCCTGAGAGTGCTGTTTTGCACCCAGGGCTGTGCATGTTACAGGGTCATAGGATGTGTACCCGGTCCGGCCTGAAAGTGCTGACCCCACCCGTGTTTTGTATATGTTTGGGGAGATTACATAAGCCTGTGCACCGTTCATTTTTACATAGTTGTTTGATTGTGAGCCTGCATTGTGTGGCTGTTTTTAGGACCCAGGTTTTTGGAAGAGACCTTGACGAGGTACCTGGACTTTTTTTATTTGGCCAGATGCGGTAACTAACTCTTCCATTACTGCTTTTTATCTTAGTTGCGAGCTTGTAAGTGAGTGCTGGACTTTCTCTGTGTGCTATATTAATGTATTATTTTTTTGTAATTTTCCCTGTTTGGGCCTTGCACCCAGGCCTGCCTGGGGTTAACTGCCTGTGACTCTGGTGACAGTGCAGCTTCCTGAGAGTGCTGTTTTGCACCCAGGGCTGTGCATGTTACAGGGTCATAAGGATGTGAACTCGGTCCGGCCTGAGAGTGCTGACCCCTCCCGTGTTTTGTATATGTTTGGGGAGATTACTTAAGCCTGTGCACCCTTCATTTTTACACAGTTGTTTGATTGTGAGCCTGCATTGTGTGGCTGTTTAGGGACCCAGGTTTTGGAAAAGACCTTGACGAGGTACCTGGGCTTTTCCCATTTGACCATATGCGGTAACTAACTCTTCCATTGCTGCTTTTTATCTTAGTTGTGAGCTTGTGAGTGCTGGACTTGCTCTGTGTGCTATATTAATGTATTATTTTTTTGTAATTTTCCCTGTTTGGGCCTTGCACCCAGGCCTGTCTGGGGTTAACTGCCTGTGACTCTGGTGACAGAGCAGCTTCCTGAGAGTGCTTTTTGCACCCAGGGCTGTGCATGTTACAGGGTCATAGGATGTGTACCCGGTCCGGCCTGAGAGTGCTGACCCCTCCCGTGTTTTGTATATGTTTGGGGAGATTACATAAGCCTGTGCACCCTTCATTTTTACACAGTTGTTTGATTGTGAGCCTGCATTGTGTGGCTGTTTTGGGACCCAGGTTTTTGGAAGAGACCTTGACGAGGTACCTGGGCTTTTCCCATTTGGCCAGATGCGGTAACTAACTCTTCCATTGCTGCGTTTTATCTTAGTTGTGAGCTTGTAAGTGAGTGCTGGACTTTCTCTGTGTGCTATATTAATGTATTATTTTTTTGCAATTTTCCCTGTTTGGGCCTTGCACCCAGGCCTGCCTGGGGTTAACTGCCTGTGACTCTGGTGACAGTGCAGCTTCCTGAGAGTGCTGTTTTGCACCCAGGACTGTGCATGTTACAGGGTCATAAGGATGTGTACCTGGTCCGGCCTGAGAGTGCTGACCCCTCCCGTGTTTTGTGTGTATATATATATATATATATATATATATATATATATACAAACTTGGTAGAAGATGCATTCTCACCGACTCAGGGCAACTGCCAGGGTGCTTTAGGGTGTAAAACACAAAATCCAAAGGCAAAGATAAGCACTCACTGGACTTCAGTCATCTGTTCAATCAAATAACATGGTTTATTGTCAAGTTTCGGTATAGCACAGTATCCCTTCCTCAGACTACAAACACTGTGTGTGAAAACCAAACTAATATAACCAAACCCCACATACCATACCATGCGATTTTGGCTGATTCTCTTTTCAGCCGCTCGAAAAAAAACACACTATGGAGTTGAAAACTGATTGTCCCCTACAAAAACTCAAGCACGATTGCGCAATCTCATTTAAGGGTATCTTAGAAAAATACTAAGCAGCAAAGATGTGTGGGTCGAGATCTACAGTTTCAAATAAATTAAAGTCCTGTAAAAAAAAAAATCTGCCATTTATAAAATGGATTAAAAGGAACCAGCCTTTAAAAAACACTTGAAATAAATATAGATTAAAATAATCCTTTTGAAATTTCTCAAACACCCATATAGTGAGAGCAAAACAGTGCACAGTCTGCTCATCCAGACAACTGAATAGATAGATTTAAATGGGTTAGCAGTGGTGCAAATGGAAACGGATTGCAATAGTTAGTTATGAAAGCCATGGTTACGCTATGTTCTGAAAAACTTGATTTTAATATCATCTGCACTGTTAGTGTGTCAGGGAACCAGGCAGAGATGTGAAATGCTAAATTAATCACACCTTTATTAAAAAAATAAATAAAAAAAAATTATAATGAGCCCAAAAGCCAAATAACAAGCCAGGAGTCACAGCCAGAGCGGGTAGTTAGAAAAGCCGGGTCAGGTACCAAAGCAAGTAGTTAGACAAGCCGGGGTCAGGAATACAAAAATCAAAGAAATCAGGAACAAGCCAGGGATCAGGAACCAGAAGGAACATCATACAAGCCAGGTAATACACAGAGTTAGGAACACAGGAGAAGTCAGAGAAACGAAAGGGCAAAGGCAGACTGAACTGAGGCACTTAAATTGTAAGTGATGACATCATCATTCGAGGACTGCAACCTCTCTCACTGATGGTGATCTCCAGTTTGGCCATAAGAGTGAGCCTGGGTGTAGTCTGCAACGTTACACACTCTGCTTTAGGCAAGGAGAAAACACAGGTGAGAGAAATGGCAGCCATAACAAAAAGCAGCAAACAACAAGCAAAGTCAGGTGAAACCCTGACATAGTGACAATCAAGATAGTGCGAGTGCGAAAAACAATCAAATATGAAAATGAAATATAAAATCTCAGCATTTGTAGATATTGATGTCCTGAAGTGCCTATAGAAGAATGTTAATCCTGCCAAGATACATATGGCATTTATATGAATGAGTGTTGAGGATGTCTTGTTATAACAATAGGTGAATGTTACCCATGTAAATTAGTTTTCACATTGCCGATTCAACAAAGGGGTTCCATGAATAGAGCTTTGCTGTAACCTTATGTGTCAGTTTTGGGAGACCTCCCAGTTTCTATTTCGAAAACAGTCAATTAACACTCGAAAAGTACTTTTTGAGAGCTTTTGGGTTGCGGCAGTGGGTTTTTAGCAAACATTACAATATAGCATTGTGATCACTCAAGTAACTCGGCTCTAAATTGGGCCAGTAAAAAAAAAAATCAGTTTTGGGAGCTGATAGTCGATAGATTGTGATCAACCTCTATATTTTAATATTTGATATATGTGTCTGTCCATGTGTGTATCTTTAAACTGGCAGATCTCTGTTGGAATTAATTCCATTTTAACAAACCATTAACTTTTTTTATACAAAATAAGTGTTGAATATATATATATATATATATATATATATATATATTTAAATATATATAAATATATTTATTACAGTAAACCTCCAAAAACATATTATAATGTTTTACAGATGATATACTGCTATTGATAAATCACATCACACTGTATTTTAGGATATGATTGTAAATTGGGATAATTAATGAGCACACATTCATTTTGATCGAAATTATCAATAATATATTCTGTTCAGCGAATGCGTTCAAGCAGAACAGCGACTTATACGTCTTTCTCTGTCAGGCTTGTAGTGTGAGTCCTGTAACTCTGACTTGCGATATCTGTCTTGCCCTAGGCTCCCATCAAAGGCTGTGAATTAGTGAGTTGCTAACAATGATATATTCTCCTCATAGCCATTAATGGCCACTTAATTAACTGCAGGGTGTTATTTAGACCCTTAACTATAGTAGGAAATTGCAAAAAGGCTGCAGTTTGCCGTGGGCTTAATCTTCCCATTCTCTTCATTTGTTTCTAATCCTGTCAGGCACTCAGGCACAGTTAACAGGGGGTTATGGAGAATGACGTGCTTTCTCTTCTTCTCTTCTTTATTTACACTAACCCAAGTGATGTAAAAACAAGGTACCTCAGTCAGGGTTTAAGTTACATCTCTAGGAGCACTAAGCACTTTATACAATTGCCATTGTTTTCTATTGTCATTAAACATAATGGTACATTAAAAAGTAATAAAACTCATGGGCCACCTTCTTTTCACTGCACACAGAATATTAGACAAGGCAAGTGCCTCTGTGAATATAACATTGTATACTGCTGTACGGTTTGCATTTAGTTAAATCCAGCCCAAGGCTCTAAGTTGGGACTGCTATGGAGTTCAGTGTGTATAATGATGCGCCCACAATAAACCTGCCTTTTGCCACGTGCCAATGACATCATTAATAATAGCATTTCATGTCTCTCTGCATTGCTGAGAAAAGACAAATCACAAAAATATAAATAAAAATCCATTTATTTCAAAAACATTTCTCATTAAAGAGCCATAAAGAAGTAATAATAAAAAGCAATAATGTGCAAGAGCATTTTGTTGCACTATTTCTTAAACAAAACTATGAGTTTAACCCCATGCAAAGAGCTGCCAATCCTGAGCTGAAAACAGCTGGTAATTGGTGGCTACACACATATGACGGCCCTTGATTGACTCAGAGACCCTGTTTTGCTCTGGATCAGCTCAGCATGGCTGGTCTGGAGCTAGTATTAGTTATGGATCAGATTACAAGTGGTGCGCTATTTAGTGCTTTAGCTCACGCGCAAAAAGTAGACGCACGCTAACTTTAGGGCTTTGGATATTGCACCCATGCTAACTTCTTCTCCCCATAGACTTAAATGGAGCGTGCAAACTGCAACAAAACCTATCACCTAGTCCTTGCGAGATTACCCGACAGGCATTAGAGCAAGTGCGCTATCCTGAAGGTAGTTATAAATATTTTACATTCCAATGTTCTTCATTTTGTGCTAGGTATGGTTTGTGTAAGGTATGGTTTAGGCTAGGTACTGTATGTGCTAGGTACTGTATGTGCTAGGTACAGCGTGTGCTAGGTACAGTGTGTGCTTGGTATGGGGTGCCCTAGGTACTGGGTCTGCTAGGTACTATGTGTGCTAGTTAATGTTCTATTTATTTTTAAATTGATATTTCTTTACATAACTGTCTAATTATTTAAAATATATAAATATATCTATACATTGAGTAATTGAGGTGGAAAGGACTCCAAAGTATATGTGTATAAATGTGTAAATATTTGTTTATATGTATACATATGTATATATACATAAATATATACACATATTTAGATATGTATTTCTATGTATATATACAGTATATATATATATATATATATATATATATATACATACACATTATAGCCTTGTCACACAGACTAATGTTTTAAGATTTTTCAGTACTTAAAACAGTGTGGAGGGTTTGCACCTCCCTTGCGTACTGGTGACATATAGAGGCCCATTTATCAAGCTCCTTATGGAGCTTGAAGGACCGTGTTTCTGGCGAGTCTTCAGACACACCAGAAACACCAGTTATGAAGCAGCGGTCTAAAGACCGCTGCTCCATAACCCTGTCCACCTGCTCTGATGAGGCGGACAAGAATCGCCGCAATTCAACCTGATCGAATACGATCTGGTTGATTGACACCTCCCTGCTGGCGGCTGATTGGCTGCGAGTCAGCAGGGGGTGGCGTTGCACCAGGAGCTCTTGTGAGCTGCTGGTGCAATGCTGAATACGGAGAGCGTATTGCTCTCCGCATTCAGCAAGGTCTGACGGACCTGATCTGCACTGTCGGATCAGGTCCGCAAGACCTTTCATAAATAGGCCTCATAGAGTAGTTTGTACATGCGCAGTGTCACTTCTTTCGAGGTCATATTTGTAATGCATAAAGATATAAAAAGAAATCCTTTAAACATCATCAGCCACTTAGGGGACTTTAGAAAAAAACTGGGCATTTAAAGATACAGTAAAGTCAAAATAAAACTTTCATGATTTAGATAGAGCCTGCAATTTTAAACAACTTTTCAATTTACTTTTATCATCAATTTTTTTTTGTTCTCTTGGTATTGTTTGTAGAAAACTGAACCTAGGTAGGCTCATATGCTAATTTCTAAGCCCTTGAAGACTGCCTCTTATCTCAGTGCATTTTATTAGCTTTTCACAGCAAGTTCATGTGTTCACTATAGATAACTGTTTGCTCACTCCCGTGGAGTTATGCATGAGTCAGCACTAATTGGCTGAAATACAAATTTGTAAAAAGCACTGAGATAAGGGGGCAGTCTCCAGAGGCTTAGATACAAGAGTTAAAAATTATATTAATATAACAGTGCTGGTTATTCAAAACTGGGGAATGAATAAAAAAATTCAAGTACACTGTCCCTTTAAGTGTTCACTATGCTTTATAAAATTACTGGACTGCCTGCTCTGGACACTGGTTGAATACTGGATAGTAAAAAACATAAAAAAAAAAAAAAATGCTCTAAAATGATTAATTTTAAAACAGCATGATTGATGGTATTAGTTAATCGTACAAAAAATGCATTTGTACTGTTTTGTTTGTTTATGCAATTCAAGCCTCAAATATCAATGATACTGATTAATTGGAATGCAAAAAAACACATGAATTTAACATTTTTTTATACAATAAACTAATAAAGAGGAAATATAGTTTTGGGACAAATTATTCCTATTGTTAAATTGATCCTACCACTGATTAGTTGGTTGTGCCAAATGCATAGAAACCATTCATGTATAACCATTCAGTATTTATTATAGACTAGATACAATTTCTCCTGAGCAGGACACTAACCATATTAATATTCTAAGCCTTTAAAATGTCTTTTAGTGATGATCGTACAAAAACCAGGATAACACGATTCCTCTTTGTTATTTGTGTTTGACTTCTCTTACAACATAAAGGGCTTATTATAATAAAAAAATGTTTGAACTATGATGATAATAAGCATTATTTCAGCAATTTATACAGCTTGTCAAAATCTTGTAACAGGTTGGAAAAAGACGTTACCTTGCTTGGCTGTTGTAAATAAATATACTGCCTTAATATTAATATTAGAAAATGATGTGTAAATAATTTGCTTTATTCTAATTATCCAGGACATACATGAAGACAAAGTGAGGACATCTGGTTTATATAGCGAAATAGCATAAGAAGCCAGAGGCACTAGGCCACTCAAAGAATATGATAAAGATAAACTTGCAAATAATAAAACGGCAAAATGAAATAGCTGCATTACAATTTGGGCTCCATTTATGAAGCAGTGGATGTTGCTTCGGAGTCCAATCGTTTCAGACTCGCCTGAAACAGAAGTTAAGAAGCACCGGTCATAAGACCGCTGCTTCTTAACCTGTCCGCAACCTTTTAGGTGGCAGATTTAAATGGACATTAAATCCAAAAAATGTATTTTGTGATTTAGATAGAGAATACCGTTTTAAACAACATTCCAATTTACTTCTATTATCTAATTTGCTTCATTCCATAGATATCCTTTCTTGAAGAAATAGCAATGCACAGGGGTGAACAAATCACACGAGGCATCTGTGAGCAGCTACCAATCAGCAGATACTGAGCCTATCTATATATTCTTTTCAACTAAGGATATCAAGAGAATGAAGCAAACTAGATAATAGAAGTAAATTTGAAAGTTGTTTAGAAGTAAAATTGGGGTTTCATATCCCTTTAAATCATCCTGATCCGATACAATCGGGATGATTGACAGTCCCTGCTAGCGACCGATTGGCCGCCAGTGAGCAGAGGGCAGCACTGTACGCGCATTTTACTAGAAATTCTTGTGCAATAATAAATGTCGAGCTATAGTGAATCTTGTCCCCTCGACATATGGTAAATCTACCCCTATATGTTGGAGTTGTAATATTATATAATCACACTCACAATCACGTTTGCCATTGCTTCTCTTATGTATATATATATATATATATATATATATATATATATATATATATATATATATACATCTTTAAGCCCTTCCTATTCAAATACCTTGTTATATACCATATCCCTTTAAAACACTTTTTATACATTTATTTCAATAATAAACATTGTAGGCAAAATGGCCCTCAACTGCTCCTAAAATCAATCCAAATGGCTAGAAAGTTAAATTCTCCATGATTTTCCTACCGACCTGTAGGATTACTACTGTTTAGGAGCTCTACTACACTGACACTTCTACCACTTTCTTACCCTATTCAGGTCCATATTTTTATGAATGAAATCTGGGATTGCTAAACCATGGCCCAGGATGTCCAAACACTGCAAAGGAATATCTGAAAATAATCCAAGGGAACAATTGACTCCAAAAGGGTTAACCCTAATCCTAATCCGTAGTAATTATGACCTGTGAGGTTAAAACTACCAGTGGACTATCTGAATGCTGACAATTTAGAATGTTTTCTATATGAATAATATTGGTAAACCCATAAAGGACATACTTAAACTTCAGCTAGTCATCACTGAAAATAGGTATAATTTGAAAGCTGAGATATTTTAAATACTGATTGTTTGCATGTGGGACATTCAAAAGCCAATTTTGCAAATGAAAATGGTACTTTTTGATCTGAAACACTTTAACCATATACCCACTTTCGTCAGCTCAGCTAAATGTGTTCATTGTGTTAAGTGATACAAAATTTCTGCATGAAGAGTTAGTTAAAATGATCACACAATTTTGTCTCAGAGTTGTGATTTTAATATTGACAATAACATTTTCCATAGAGCTTTTTAAACCTAAAAGTTCCTACAGACTTCGTGAAACTCAATCTGGGTATCCTATTAAACCTGCATGCTGCAAATGTCAGTTTCTGCAACTCCAAAAACAAACAAACAAAATGATCAAAACAGGATAAAAAGTAACAGCACATATGTCATCTTTACCTCACTTATGATTAATATTCATGAAAAAGATTAGATGAATATAATGAGAAAAAAGTAGAATGAGAGACAGCACAAGGGATTAGTCTGTATAATGGAGTGAGAAAATAAGGATTAGTGAAAGGCTAGGTAGCAGTTAAATGTTACAGAAATACTTCAAATATAATTTAATAATCACTGGTCAGCTGTCTTTATAAACCCCCACTCTGCCCAAGTTGTAATGTCTCCCACTGCAGTATGCAAGGGGTTAAAAGTAATTAACACCTTAAGAATTTCATAAAATGATGACAAAATAAAGCACTCTTTTTTATATAAACTCCTTAACTGTCATGGGGACATAAAATGTGTTGCCACACTCATTCTAGCCAGGGGATTAAACGCTCTATGAGTGATATGTAACAAAGGGGAAAAAACTGAGATATCTCATTTTCTATCTGAGCTAAGAGACATCAGCTCCCCTTTCTAATATTATTCATTAATAAACTATGTAACCCAAACACTCTGACTTTTCTTTCCCAAGTATAGATTGCTGATAAGGGATTCCTCAAAGCATCATACACAAATAAGGAAAACCACCTATTTTGATCATCCATCTTAAGGTATCTCATGAGAATGAGTTAACTGAGCCTAATTATTTTTTCACACATTTTATAACACACTCTGCTATTGAAAGTGACATACTTAGATTCATCTTAAAGGGACTAGCAGTCAACATTAAAATTTCCCAATATTAATTGTGCATAAGGAATTCCTCAAGGATCATACACAAATAATGTAAATATGTTTTGATCACTCTTCTTTAGGTACCTCTGGATGAAGTGTTGTTAACTTGAAACCTAATTATTCTTCACAAGTATTGTAACATACTGTTATAGCATACTGAGATATTGTCAATGACATAGAATTAGAAATGTGCGATTCGTTTCGGATCGATTCAGAAATTCGTCCGAATTCGGTAAATTCGGGATTCGGATCGATTCGAATTTCCGAATTAAAATAGTGCTGAATCTACCGAATAAATCCAAATTAGTTCGGATTTATTCGGATTTATTCAGTAGATTCGGATGGCCATGGATTACACTAGTATTGTACAGTATATAGGTTATATCATTCTGCTATGGGTTATACCTAATATACAGTACATAATACTAGTCTAATACACAGCACATCCCACCTAATACTTACCGAAATTCCGAATTTCCGAACAGAATTGAACCGAATCTATTCGAATCCGAATAAATTTGAAACGAATCCGAACTGAATTGATTCAAATTTTTCTGAATCCAAATTGATCCGAACCGAACTGAATTTTTTTGCCATGCACATGTCTACATAAAATTCAAAAGTTAAAGGAACAAGAAATTCAAAATTAAACTTACATGATTCAGGTAGAGCATGTCATTTTAAGACACTTTTAAATTCACTTCTATCCCTTGTTGAAAATCCTACACTAGTGGGATCTAGCTGCTGATTTGTGCCTGCACACATTTGTCTCTTGTGATTGGCTGACTAGATGTGTAAGGCTAGATGCGTTGCAATGATGTTCCTTCAGCAAAGTATAATATAATGAAGCAAATTTTATAATAGAAGTAAATTGGAAAGTTGTTTAAAATTGTATGTTCTATCCAAATCATGAAAGAAAAATTGGGGTTACACTGTTCCTTTAACTTTCATGATTAAAATGAAGTATATAATTTTTCAATTTCCATTGTTGAATCATTTCTCCTTTCCATGTGTGCATACTGAAGTAGGATCAGGGCTTGGTGCATAATTTGAGAACTTTATGTATAACATTGATACACTGCTGCCATAAAGTGCTCAATATATATGCATGCCCTTGAGTCTACCTAAATATGCCCTTGTGAAAAGAAGCTAAGTTTTAACAAAGGATACCAAGAGAATGAGGTACATATGATAATAAATAAAGTAAGTGAATAAAGTTAACTGGAAAGTTTTGTTTTAAATGGTATGCTGTTTCTAAATCATGAAAGCTTAATTTTGACTTCAGTGTATTTTAAAGGGACATGAAGCCCAAAATGTTTCTTTCATGATTCAGACAGAGCATACAATTTTTTTAAAAAAAGCTTCAATTTTTTTGCTAATGTATAACATTCTTGCAAAGTTGTTGCTATATAGTGCTGCAGACACGTGCACACTCCTGAACTTATGTTTCTTATTTTCAACAAATGATACCAATAAAACAAAGACAATTTTATAATAGAAGTAAATTGGAAAGTTGCTTAAAACTATATGCTCTATCTGAATCATAAAAGTAAATGTTTATGTTTTATGTCCCTTTAAGTTATTTAATCATGGAATGTAGAAATGTGATTATGTTTTAAAATACACACTTCATTGAAAAGTCTATTTATTTTGGTACAATGGTTAACCCACCTTTCCACCTGGACTTCTACATCCTTCCGCTCCACATCACAATGGTCATCTCCATTAAGCTCTTTTTTTGTATTCTTTAGGACACTTACGACAGGTTCAATCTCTTTCAGGATCTCATTGTTCTCTGTTCCCCCATTAAAGCATGGACTGATACTGATGTCATCCCCTTTTACTCCCTCAAGTCCATTTAAGTGAAGTAGCTGGTGAACTTCCTGCCAAGAAGAACCAGCAGAGCTTGTAGCACTGTCCACCATATTATTCTGGTCTTTGCTATAAAGACTCTGACTGGACAGGTCAGTTGACTTGGATTTGGGACACAGGGGCCTTGTGACTCTGATAGTCTTGGGAGTTCCATCTCCAGTAAAGGTGGTCTCCAAGTGGGTTGTGAAACCCTCAGGACCCCTAAGAATGAGCACAACAAAGGTCTCCGAAGCAATACTACGTAGAGTTTCCAGGGCATTTTCATAGCTGGCATCTACAAGTGGCCTATCATTTACAGCCAATATAATGTCACCTACCTGTACCAACCCACTCTGCTCTGCTGCACCACCCCGGATTAAATCAGAGATGATGACAGGGGGTTTATTTCTTCTTTGTTTAACTAAGAAACCCAGGCCACCCACTTTACGTTTGTATAGGCGAACAGATATGACATTTGGCTGCAGTTGTTTCACACTAAATTCAAATTCTTCCATCATAGGGCTCTTTACAGTCTGTGGGGGCTGAGTAGACACGGAAAGGTAAAATAAATGTTCTTATCTAAGAATAACCAGAGCAATCTAAAATTAAAGTTGTAGGGTAGGTAAATTCCTTTGCTGCTTAATGAGATCTTCTTCCAGTTTAAAGATTGCCACTGTATTTCTGCAGATCTTAACTTGACTTGATCTGTCTCATACTTTCCTCCTCTTTTCAGAACGCGTGCTGTGCAAGCTGTGATTTCAAGAGAATAAAAATGTAGGTTTGCCAGGTAGCATTAAGCAGAAATAAATGCAAAGTCTCTTCTCAGAAATCTGATTTATCTTCTGATAATGGTTCCTTCATCTGTATCAATATTTTCCTGTTTATCAGGTATCTTTGAAGATGTGTGCTTAGTTTTCTTCCTGATTTTGTTAAGCTGTTAGAAAAAAAGGAAAAAAATATGTTACCTTCATCTTTAAATCTCAGTGTGAATATAGTATGACATTCATCTACATAATAAGCAAATGATCTGAAGAAATCAACCAATTTACTATAAAATAATCTTTGTAGATTAGCCCTTTTTTATAAGAAAAAAAAGTTTCTACAGATCTGTGCACAAAAGATAGATTAGTATTTTCACAGCATCTGGATTAATAGACACTAGACTTCAAATAGACATTAAAGTGATATTAAATAATAAGATATTTAAGTTCAGGGCACAGAGTTTGCATGCACAATACATTTTTAGATAAGTACCACAGAAATTTATTTTTTATTACTGAAATCTTAATTTCTATCACCTAGACTCATTTCAAAGGCATATTTTTAGTTTTTGATGATGCAGGCCAATGAGAAGCCGTACTGAGGCCCTTTTGCTTCCAATGCACGGTAGTTCAGCTTCTCATTGGCTGCCCTGCCCACTTCTTAAAGAAAGAGAGAAATTGTCTTTGATGGGGACCAGCTGGCTAGGTAATAAAATTTAGGATTTCAATTATAAATTATGCATTTTAAGATCCTTCATTAAAAAAAAGCAATCTCTGTGCATTGAACATATTCATTTGCAGTGCTTTAATATGGTATTTACTATCGCTTCACCATGAGAGGACATTTGGTCCTGATGCTTCTATAGATAACTAAGATAACATTTCAGTAATATTTTAAGATAAGTAAGTATATCTTAGTATAACAAGCAGGAAAAAGTCTGAAGAACAGGTGAAGCAGGTGTGATTTGATCTCACCCTATTAATTGGAGTTAAGTTTCAGAAAAGGATATCTTGTCTCAATAACAGCATTATTATTTCACACCTAGAGCAAGACAGTCTCAATAACAGCATTATTGTTTCACACCTAGAGCAAGACAGTCTCAATAACAGAATTATTATTTCACACCTAGAGCAAGACAGTCTCAATAACAGCATTATTACTTCACGACACGCCTAGCGCAGCAAGTCCTTTAGTACAAGTACAGTAATAAGTAGATAACACATTCGGAACAATCAGTTCTTGCACTGTAATTTAAAGTGATGGTAAATCCTAACGTTTTTGAAACGCTAGGATTTACCAGTGCTACAAATAAAGGGGGACTTTTAGTCATAAAAGTATAAAATACTTCATGCTGACAGTTCCTTTATTTACCTGCAGTGTATGCTTCGCTGAGCACCTCCGGCCGCCCACGGCAGAACACTATTTTATCAATGAGGTGATGTTAGCCAATAGTTTGCTAGCCATACAGCATAATGTCAACTTGGGTGCATGGCTAATGGCTAAGAGTTGGAAATGCTCAGCGCGGCATATGCTGCAGGCAAATGAAGGAACTTTTAACATGAAGTATTTTATACTTCATGACTCAAAGTCCCCTTAATTTGTAGCACTGGTAAATCCTAGCGTTTCACAAACGCTAGGATTTACCATCACTTTAAGGTACATAAAAGTCCTGTTAGAACTTTTTACTATTGCACTTTTTCATACTTTGTGTGCACATACTTATGTGTTTAACCCCTGAAAAGGAGACACATAGTTAAAGTGAGCTTAATATCTATGTCCTGGTTTCCATTTTGTATTCAAATTAAGTTATATGCATGTGCAAAGTTACACCCAGAGATTTACAGAATTTATAGCTCACTAGGGACTAGATTACGAGTGGAGCACTATCTTGCACTCCTGCTTGCGCTAGACGGAGGCTTTTTGCATGCTTTGAGTTGCACTCGCATTACAAGTTGAAAGTAAAAAGCGATCGGGAGAGTGAAAACCCTACACGTGCAAAAAGTTGAAACAATTAGTCCTCAGATAACATACATATTCAAATCATACCATTAGAAGGATATAGTGTTGGAAAGATCTTAGAACTTATTTTAATGCTGGATATTCACAGAGACTTCTTAACCCCTTAAGGACCAGCGACGTACCCTGTATGACACTGGCCTTTTTTTGGGACTTGATTGTTTTATAGCGCGGTCTTGCCACCAGCGTTGAGACTGCTCTATTCCACAAAGCCTGCTGGAGGGAGGGTATTAATAGTGTGTTCTTGCTAGACTTGTGCTATTATGTCCTGAAAAAACCATTAACGACCAGTGACATACAGGGTACATTGTGGTCATTAAGGGGTTAAAATATACAGTATATATATATATATATGCAAAAATCAATATCCACTTTCAAACAAAAGCTGCAGCCCTGATATCTTTATTAAGACCCCATTGGCCGTATCCACCATAGTTCCCTTTTTATAAGCTCCTTATGTGATATACCTTTAAGGTATATCCCCACCCCTTCATCAACCTTCCCTATTTAACAGGTTATCTGGCAATCAAGCCCTGCCTGAAAATTGAAGTTTCTTCCTTTTCTATCTAAGAGTCACATCTCTTAGTTACCAGGTCCAATCTTGTATTTTAGAGTCTATAGGAATCGTTCTATACCTCTACATATTATCCTAACTTAACTTTGTGTAGTATACCTGCACTTTTCTTTATACTTAGGATTTCCATCTCAGCCGGATACTATCAGCTGTTTGCTCAAACGAATCTGTTGCCGGATCTTCTTTCCACAGCGTTCCGGAAGTCAGTCACACTCACACAGGACTGAAGCTGCAGCTCTTACCGGTGGCCTCTCTGAAAACTGCTGCAATACAGGTACCGTTCTTTCCATATCCCATTTAACTCTGTCTAAAACATCAGCTACTTACAAGGTTGTAATACCGGAACTTATCTGTATATAAACCGCCTCTCTGAAAATAACTTAAGTACCTGATCAGCTGGTAATACCGGATCAATTGTTTGTATGATAAGTCATTTTGCTGCAGCTGCTGAGTAATATATCCTTACGTGTTTCACAACACCAGAACCCTGAATCTAATTACAAATATTTACTCTTTGGAAGACAATAATGATTTGCCTGAACTTTGTATATATTTTATTGTGTGTATGTGTGAGTGTGTGAAGATATCATTAAACCTGCAGCTGTTATATATTGAGAGCTGAGAAACCTGTGTTATAAGGATTCAATCAATCCTGAAATTTCTTATATAAATCCTATCTCACTTACTTTGTAAACACTAGTAAAGGATAAAGAATCTGAGTTATCCAAATAGTGTTCTACATATCTTGAGTAACTGACTCTCTGTTATCTATCTGTGTATACATAAAAAGTTGGTACATGGATTTAAATAACTAAATAGCTACAAAATATTTATAACTATATACAGGGTATCACTAACACTAGAATAAGATACCACATAATTTTCAGGCCATAAAAAACTACTCACCTGAAAGTGTGAGAAACCTATTGAAACATGAACCCAGAGGAGATAAAAAATGAGTTCACTAACATATATCAAAAGTTAGACTATTTGGCTCGTGGTCTCACTGAAGTACAGGCTGAAACCATTGCTTTAAAAGGAATAATTAAAGAGTGTATGTCGCCTAAAGCACACGAAATCCCAGAACCACATATACAACATCCATTACCATTCTCTGGTAAACGAAATTAATTCCGTGACTTTAAAAATGCTTGTAAATTATTATTTTCGTTAAAACCACAAACCTATCATTCAGAAAGAATAAAAGTACAAGGTGAACCAAGGTCATGGGCTAACAGATTTTTTGAGAACAATAACCGTATATTAGACTCATTAAAAGATTTCTTTACAGCCATGACAAATCTCTATGAAGATATAAACACTCAGTTACATGCTGAAACAAAATTACTCATGTTAAAACAAGGCAAACGCACGGTGGAAGAATACACCACAGATTTTTAGATGTGGGCAACAGACTCGCAGTGGAACGAGATCAGTCTAAAAAACCAATATCGTCTCGGCCTATCAGAGGCACTAAAAGATGAATTGTCACGATTGGAAATACCAGACACTCTACCAGCACTCATTAAGCTGAGCACTACTCTCGACAGAAGATTAAGCGAAAGAAAGTCTGAGAAAGCATCATTAGAATACGCTCTGAGACTCTCATACTCATCTGGACCAGAAAAATTGTCCAGTAATCCCACACCAATGGAGATTGGAATTATCAAAGGGCCCCTCACACAGGAGGAAAAAAACAGGAGACTTGGCAATTTGTGCCTATATTGCGCACAAAAGGAACACACAGTGTCAAACTGTCCTTTATTAGCTAAACAAAAGAAGGGTAAGCCATTAGATCTAAAGCACATTTACAGCATTGTAAAATTAACTCATTTGGCATTTTCTCTCTTCTTGCAGTGGGATCAGAATCACATACAGGTTAAAGCATTAATTGACTCAGGGGCTTCTGGGAATTACATAGATGCCACTTATGTTGAGAACAATAAAATACCTTTTGTGTGTAAGCAAAATCCTGTTTTTGTTAAATTGATTGACGGGACACTTTTACAGAAGGGACCAATAACTCACCAAACAGTACCATTACTGATTACTACACCGGCAGGACATACAGAATGTCTCACATTTGACATTATACCCATTTAAATACATCCCATTATATTGGGTTACACATGGTTAACTCGACATAATCCCACTATAGACTGGACACTGAATGAAATCACGCTAAAGTCCACATATTGTCAAAAAACCTGTTACCCACACTCTACCATCTCACTAACTACACCAGGTATACCTGGGCCTTATCAGGATTTGGCAGAAGTATCCGACTTAAAGGAAGCAGAAAGCCTCCCCCCACACAGGAGTTATGACTGTCCGATAGATACTATTCCAGGTGCTCAAATCCCACATGGGAAGATATACCCACTATCTCAAAATGAGTTAACATACCTGAGAACCTATTTAGACGATAATCTAAGAAAAGGGTTCATATCTCATTCCAAATCACCAGCTGCAGCAGGCATGTTTTTGATAAAAAATAAGGATGGGACATTACGTCCCATAATAGACTATAGAGCTTTAAACGCTGTTACAATAAAAAAACAGGTATTCCATTACCCCTGATACCGGAGTTGTTAGAGCGGCTATCTGGAGCCACTGTGTACACCAAACTAGATTTAAAAGGAGCATATAATTTAATTCGTATTAAAAAAGGGGACGAATGGAAGACCACCTTCAGGACAAGATACGGGTTATTCCAATATAATGTGATGCCATTCGGCTTAACTAACGCTCCTGCAAGTTTTCAATATTTCATTAATGAGATTTTTCACGACCTGATGGATATATGTGTCATCATTTATTTGGATGACATATTAATTTATTCACAAAACCAAACACAACATGAAAAGCACGTACGATGGGTGCTTACACGGTTAAAGGAACATAAACTGTTCGCTAAATTGGAGAAATGTTGTTTTCACGTGAACCGTATAACATTTTTGGGATGTATAATAACCTCTAATAAGATCCAAATGGTTCCAGAGAAAACAACAGCCATAAATGAATGGCCCATACCTACCATTGTAAGAAAATTACAACGGTTCATTGGATTTGCTAACTTTTATAGAAAGTTTATTCAAAAGTTTTCCTCAATTGTGAAACCATTAACAAAACTTACAAGTAAAAAACACAAATTTAGCTGGACAGATGATGCACAAAAAGCCTTTACCAGTTTAAAACAACATTTTACGACTGCACCTATACTGTCTATGCCCAACTACAATCTACAATTTGTTTTAGAGGTAGACGCCTCAAATACTGGAATAGGTGCTGTCTTATCACAACATCATAAAGACAAGGATAAACTTCATCCTGTAGAATTTTATTCAAGGGCTCTTACCCCAGCAGAAAAAAATTACTGCGTCGGGGACAAAGAATTATTGGCAATAAAATGTTCGCTTGAACATTGGAGACATTTATTGGAGGGTTCCAAGGAGACGTTCATGATCTATACCGATCATAAAAACCTAGAATACCTTAAGAAAAATAAAACGCTAACCTCACGACAAGTACAATGGTCATTATTTATGGATCACTTCGATTTTCGTATAACTTATAGAGCTGGTACCCAAAACACTATAGCAGATACCCTATCCAGACAACATGAATTAGATTCCAATCAAGAATCACAGGAATATGTAATTCCTCTTGAGAAGTTTCTGGGAAACCTATCAACTTTAGAAGTGGAAGTTTTACAAGCTTTAAAGGAGGAGGTTTCCCATCCAAAGGGCTGTACTGAAGATCCCATCTGTAATGATCAGCAATTCGATTGCTGTTTCTTTAGTCTGATTATGAGTATTCTCTGGTAAATAGTTTGTATGTATCATGTGATTAAGTCTGTCTGCTAGTGAGGAGACAGAGTCTTAATCACCTGGATTAATGTAGCCCGGAATATTCACCTCAAAATTATAAGTAGTAAGATCAGGTGAATTATATCTGGGTCCAGAGATAAGTTTGTACTATGTAAACTTTTAGATAATAAGTAGCAGTTTATATAGGTTTGTGACAGATAAGTGAGGTCCCCTTTAAGGTAATACTGTGCCTTTAAATAATACACCTTGCGGTAAAGATAAGTTCACAGTGTGGAGTATAATGTTTCAGCTTGCTGGGCCTTTAAATAATACACCTTGCAGTAAAGATTTGTAAACAGTGTTAAGAATACTGTATCAGCTTGCTGCGCTGTTAAACATTACACCATACGGTAAAGATAAGTTCACAGTCTTAACGGCAATGCTAACACTTGTATACGGAACCTGGCTCTAGCAGCTGTGTGCGTGCAGCTTCTCTGATCCTCTCTGCAGATTGCGGCCTGTGTCTGTTAAGCTGGAAGTTGTTAGAGTGGCGTGCATGCTGCAGTTGCAACAGGTGACTTCTGCTTTAGATGAGAAGTAGCTTCAGTTGAAGGAGACAGAGCTAATCACAGAACAAGTGATACTCTGTTTTAGACAAGTAACAAGAAAGGCTGGAGAGTGAGTGGGTATCAACCTTCAATAAACCAGCAAAGGTGTATGGGAAATGGAAAGCTTTTAAAGGAAAAGAGAGCCAGATAATTGATTCTTAAGGTGGTATGTGATGTAGTAACATAAGTTAAGGTGGAACTGAGGAGTTCATGACACATCCCCCTCTCAAAAGAACCTCAAGGAGGATGCCTACGGTGGAACACAGACACCAGACGGGGAGCCGATAGATTGGATGCCGGCTCCCAGGAATCCTCAGATGAGTCATACCCCGACCAGCGGACAAGGTATTGGAGTTCACCGTGATACCTTCGGGAGTCGACTATAGAATGTACTTCGTATTCGGGGTCAGGTGTAGGAGATTCTGGAGGAGATGGAGAGACATGGGTAGAGGGATCACAGGGTTTGACAAGTGACACATGAAATGTGGGATGTATACAGTAAGTTGCTGGGAGTTGTAGGGTAACAGTGACAGGGTTGCTTATAGCCACTATCGGGAAGGGTCCCACAAACAGTTTATTGAATTTCCTACAGGGTGTAGGTAATTTAAGATTTTTGGTGGCGAGCCAAACTAAGTCACCCACTTTGTAGGCGGGTTGGGGACGATGGTGTAGGTCGTAGTATCGTTTCTGGGTGGCTTGTGCTTGCTTGATGTTCTCTTGTATGACAATATAGGTCTGTTTAATGGAGTTGACCAAGTCATTTACTTGTGGACAGGGACTGTTTGCAGGAGGTAGTGGGTGAAAACGATGGTGCCTTCCTGAGTTGACATAAAAGGGTGAAAATCCTGTGGATGAATTAGTAGTGTTATTGAAAGAAAATTCAGCCTGGGGAAGGAGCGAAGCCCAAGAGTCGTGTTTATGGGAGCAAAAACATCTCAGGTATTGCTCCAACCATTGGTTGGTACGTTCACATAGCCCATTTGTTTGCGGGTGGTACGATGTAGTCAGGTGTTGCTGAATGCCAAGAGATTGACATAGGGATCTACAAAACTTGGATGTAAATTGCGACCCTCTGTCACTGAGTACAGATACTGGAAGGCCATGCAGTCGAACAATCTCTTTGATAAATAGATCTGCAGTCTGCTGTGCTGTAGGAAGTGAAGCTGTAGGAATGAAGTGGGCCATTCTAGAGAACAGGTCAACTACGACAAAGATGACAGTCATGCCACAGGAGCTAGGAAGATCAACGATAAAATCCATAGAGACGTATGCCCACGGATAGTCTGGTAAGGGTATGTTTTGCAATAGGCCCAGAGGGAGTTGATGAGATGGTTTACAGGTTTGACAGGTGGAACAGGAACTTATATATTGTTTTACTGAGTGTCTCATAGAAGGCCACCAGAAGTGCCTTTGTAGAAGGTCATAGGTCTTATGTATTCCCAAATGACCAGCTAAGGAGGAATCATGAGTTATAGATAACACTTTTGTCCGGAGAGATGGTGGTATGTAATATCTTGACTTATTACAGAGGATACCGTTTTGATCAGGGGTGAGAGGGTAAGTAGCCTTTGTTGTATCCAGTTGTTGTTGGTTCTTTAATTCAGTGCTATCAGGTGAGAGTACACCAATTATGGATGTAACGGGAACTATTGTTGAGTTGGGATGAGCAGTGGAAGGCTTAATATCTTTTCGAGACAGAGCGTCTGCCTTACCGTTTCTTGAACCAGGTCGATATGTGATGGTGAAATTGAATCGTGAAAAGTACAAGCTCCACCTGAGCTGACGAGCTGACAAAATACGACTAGTTTGAAGATATTGTAGGTTTTTATGGTCCGTATAAATTACTATTGGATGTTCTGCGCCCTCCAGCAAATGTCTCCACTGGTCAAATGAAGTCTTAATTGTGAGAAGCTCCTTTTCCCCCACTGGATAGTTGAGTTCAGCAGGTGTAAGGAGTCTGGAGAAGTAACACACTGGGTGCAAAGGATCTTTTGGTAAGAGTCTCTGGGATAGAATAGATCCGATGGCGTATTCGGACGCATCCACTTCCAATACGAATTGTGCTTTGCTGTTGGGAATGTGCAGTACTGGGGAAGTAACAAATAGAGATTTAAGGAGTTCAAATGCCTTTTGAGTTTCTGGAGTCCAGATGAATGGCTTAGAGGTCCTAGTCAGGTTGGCGAGTGGCCTAGCAATGGCTGCAAAATTGCAGATAAAGCGCCTGTAAAAATTGGCGAAGCCTAAGAACCGCTGGACTTCTTTTATGTTGGAAGGTATAGGCCAAGTGGTGATGGCAGAGATTTTACTATCCTCCATAGATATCCTGCTATTGCTAATACGATAGCCAAGAAATGATACTTCATTTACATGGAAGAGACACTTCTCTAACTTGACATACAGCTTATGTGTCTGTAATCTGGATAACACTAACCTGACGTGTTTGACATGTTCAGAGAAAGAGGAAGAATAGATAAGAATATCGTCTAGATAGACCACCAGGAAAGTGTCGAGGATGTCCCTAAAGATATCATTAATGAAATTCTGGAATGTTGCCGTAGCATTACACAACCCGAATGGCATAACTGTATATTCGAAAAGACCATACCTGGTCCTAAATGCAGTCAGCCACTCGTCTCCGGACCTTATTCTTACAAGGTTGTAGGCGCCCCTAAGATCAAGTTTAGTAAAAATAGTGGCGCCTCTTAACCTCTCAATTAACTCGGGAATGAGAGGCAAAGGGTACCTGTTCTTTTTAGTATGCTTGTTTAATTCCCGATAATCTATTATCGGACGTAAAGACCCATCCTTGTTTTTCACGAAAAAAATGCCAGCACCGGCAGGGGAGGTGGAAGGGCGAATAAAACCTTTTTTTAGATTATCAGTGATATAGGTTTTTAAATGAGCCAATTCAGGTCTAGAAAGAGTATAGATGTGGCCATAGGGAATGGTTGCCCCGGGAAGTAAGTCTATGGGGCAATCGTAAGGCCTATGTGGGGGCAACAACTCGGCTTCTGTTTTATTGAAGACAGCAGAGAAGTCAAGATATTGTGTAGGAATAGGAGATGAGGAAGTAGTGAACAAGTGAGTGTTTGGAAAACAAGTTGAGACACAGTAGGGAGAGGAGAATGAAATGGTGAGGGTATCCCAATGTACCACAGGTTGGGGTAGTTGAAGCCAAGTGATTCCCAGAACAATAGGGTAAATGGGAGAAGAAATAATATCAAAGGAGATAGTTTCAGTGTGACCAGGTGGAGAGGAAACGAGTAAAGGAATAGTCTGTTGAGACACTGGACCAGATGCTAAATGCGAACCATCAATGACTTTTATAGGCAAAGGTGTGCTTTTAAACTGAAAGGGTATTTTATTTAATTCAACCAAAGGTAAATCAATAAAGTTGGCGCAAGCGCCTGTATCGATGATTGCGTTACACTCTATCCTGTGTCGGTCCCACTGCAAAAGCAAGGGAATGGTAAGGTAAGCTGTAGCAGTGGTTTTTTTGTGTGCAAACAATGTTTTATGTTATGGATCTTACCTATCTTCTGCTTTAGTAATAGAGGGCACTCCTTAACTGCATGACCAGTACCTGCGCAGTACATACATAAATTCGCAGTTCGGCGTCTAGCCTTTTCCTGCGGGGTAAGTGGACCCCTAATAAAACTGATGTCCATGGGTTGGTCGGACGGTGGACCAACGGTTGGAGGAGTTGGCAGTACCCTGCGAACAGGTGCTGTAGATGTTCCTCTGCGAACAGGTTCCTGCTTCCTCTCTCTAAGGCGTCTGTCAATTGTAATTGTGAGGGCATAAAGGTCGTCAAGACGATCCGGTATACCAATCCTGGCGAGCTCATCCTTGATCTCCTCTGCAAGTCTGAGACGGTATTGGTTTTTTAGAGATACCTCATTCCAGAGGGAATCTCTAGCCCAGATTCTAAATCTGGTAATGTACTCTTCTACCGGTGCTTTAGACTGCTTTAAGTTCCTGAG
This sequence comes from Bombina bombina, assembly GCF_027579735.1. Classification (NCBI taxonomy): domain Eukaryota; kingdom Metazoa; phylum Chordata; class Amphibia; order Anura; family Bombinatoridae; genus Bombina; species Bombina bombina. The sequence continues at coordinate 332,034,355 of NC_069500.1, read as the reverse complement.
TTTACTTTCTGCAGTTATTTGACGGTAGGGGTCATCGTAGAGGCCTGATAATGCCTTTAGGAAAGCATCCAGGGAATTTAGAATGGGGTCCTGGGTCTCATAAAAGGAGTCGGCCCAGGCCCTGGGTTCTCCCCTGAGATAGGAGAGTATGGTTAGAACCTTGGACCTATCAGTTGCATATGTCCTAGGACGAAGGTCAAAAAGCAAGAGGCATGCATTCCTAAACTGCCTAAATGTGGAACGATCTCCAGAAAATTTCTCCAGGTAGGAGACTTGGGGTTCTGCTTGATGATCAGTTCCAGAGTTCCTATTTGACAATGCTTCCCTTAAACAGGCTTTGAGACTCTGGTTTTCTACCTGCAGTTCTCTAAAAGCCTGTGTCAGACTATCCAAACGCTGATTTAGGGTATGGATCTGTGATGTCAGGTCACTGGGCTCCATTATCAAATATAGATTTTATGGCTGGTTTATTATGTAATGATCAGCAATTCGATTGCTGTTTATTTAGTCTGATTATGAGTATTCTCTGGTAAATAGTTTGTATGTATCATGTGATTAAGTCTGTCTGCTAGTGAGGAGACAGAGTCTTAATCACCTGGATTAATGTTGCCCGGAATATTCACCTCAAAATTATAAGTAGTAAGATCAGGTGAATTATATCTGGGTCCAGAGATAAGTTTGTACTATGTAAACTTTTAAATAATAAGTAGCAGTTTATATAGGTTTGTGACAGATAAGTGAGGTCCCCTTTAAGGTAATACTGTGCCTTTAAATAATACACCTTGCGGTAAAGATAAGTTCACAGTGTGGAGTATAATGTTTCAGCTTGCTGGCCCTTTAAATAATACACCTTGTGGTAAAGATAAGTTCACAGTGTGGAGTATAATGTTTCAGCTTGCTGGGCCTTTAAATAATACACCGTGCAGTAAAGATTTGTAAACAGTGTTAAGAATACTGTATCAGCTTGCTGCGCTGTTAAACATTACACCATACGGTAAAGATAAGTTCACAGTCTTAACGGCAATGCTAACACTTGTATACGGAACCTGGCTCTAGCAGCTGTGTGCGTGCAGCTTCTCTGATCCTCTCTGCAGATTGCGGCCTGTGTCTGTTAAGCTGGAAGTTGTTAGAGCGGCGTGCGTGCTGCAGTTGCAACAGGTGACTTCTGCTTTAGATGAGAAGTAGCTTCAGTTGAAGGAGACAGAGCTAATCACAGAACAAGTGATACTCTGTTTTAGACAAGTAACAAGAAAGGCTGGAGAGTGAGTGGGTATCAACCTTCAATAAACCAGCAAAGGTGTATGGGAAATGGAAAGCTTTTAAAGGAAAAGAGAGCCAGATAATTGATTCTTAAGGTGGTATGTGAGATGTAGTAACATAAGTTAAGGTGGAACTGAGGAGTTCATGACACCATCACAGGATTATTATATCACAACAGAAAAAGTAAGAAAACGGATTCTAGTCCATACACATGATAGCACAATGTCAGGTCATATGGGTATTCAAAAGACTATCGAACTAACTAGAAGGGACTTTTGGTGGCCACATTTAGAACAAACTGTATATGACTATGTTGTTTCATGTGATACTTGTGCATGGAATAAAGTAGTTAATAAAAAACCCATAGGGTTGTTAACTCCTCTGTCGATTCCTGATAAGCCTTGGTCCACAATTTCTATGGATTTCATAGTAGACCTACCAATTTCACAACAGTTTAACACAATACTTGTTGTGATAGACCATCTAACGAGGTTGGCACATTTCATACCATTAAGGAAACTCCCGACTGCAATCACTACAGCTAAAGAATTTATACGTTCTATAGTAAGACTACACGGACTACCAACTGCTATAATTACTGACAGAGGTACTCAATTCACCTCCTCATTTTGGAGGTCCTTATGTAAAATATTAAGAGTTGACTCTAGATACTCAACAGCTTTCCATCCACAAACAAACGGCTTGACAGAACCAGACTCTCGAACAGTACTTAAGATGCTTTATAACACATCTTCAAGATGACTGGGTAAACTATTTGCCAATGGCGGAATTCGCATATAATAATTCCATATCCACTTCAACTAGAATGACGCCATTCTATGCCACATATGGTTATCACCCAAACATCATATCTCTTACTAACAACAAAGGTAACTCACCTAGTGCTAAAGATTACACCTCTAACCTACAAGAACGTCTGAATTTACTTAAAACACACCTTATAGAGGCAAAAGAACATCAGAAACAATACTATGACCAACGACATCGCCCTACTCCTAACTACAAAGTTGGTGATCAAGTATTGTTATCCATAAAATACCTTAAACTACATCAACCCAGTAAAAAATTGGCTAATCAATACATAGGTCATTTCCCTATAAATAAAATCATAAACCCTAATACAGTCAGATTAACCTTACCCAAGGACTATAAGATGTATCCTGTTTTTCATGTTTCATTAATAAAACCCTACATCTCAGATGTCCATAGACTAAACCTAAATAGACAACTTTGGACTCCAGGATAAACAGAAACAAACCAGAATACTTGGTCAAGTGGAGGGGCTATGGACCAGAGGAGAATTCTTGGCAACCTCATACAGATGTTCATGCTCCCCGTTTAATCAAATGTTTTCATCATAGGTACCCTCATAAGCCACCTCTATGATTCCCTGGAGTTCATCCTTGAGGAGAGGGATATGTGATATACCTTTAAGGTATATCCCCACCCCTTCATCAACCTTCCCTATTTAACAGGTTATCTAGCAATCAAGCCCTGCCTGAAAATTGAAGTTTCTTCCTTTTCTATCTAAGAGTCACATCTCTTAGTTACCAGGTCCAATCTTGTATTTTGGAGTCTATAGGAATCGTTCTATACCGCTACATATTATCCTAACTTAACTTTGTGCAGTATACCTGCACTTTTCTTTATACTTAGTATTTCCATCTCAGCCGGGTACTATCAGCTGTTTGCTCAAACAAACCTGTTGCCGGATCTTCTTTCCACAGCGTTCCAGAAGTCAGTCACACTCACACAGGACTGAAGCTGCAGCTCTTACCGGACGCCTCTCTGAAAACTGCTACAATACAGGTACCGTTCTTTCCATATCCCATTTAACCCTGTCTAAAACATCAGCTACTTACAAGGTTGTAATACCGGAACTTATCTGTATATAAACCACCTCCCTGAAAATAACTTAAGTACCTGATCAGCTGGTAATACCGGATCAATTGTTTGTATGACAAGTCATTTTGCTGCAGCTGCTGAGTAATATATCCTTACGTGTTTCACAACACCAGAGCCCTGAATCTAATTACAAATATTTACTCTTTGGAAGACAATAACGATTTGCCTCAACTTTGTATATATTTTATTGTGTGTATCTGTGAGTGTGTGAAGATATCATTAAACCTGCAGCTGTTATATATTCAGAGCTGAGAGAGACCTGTGTTATATATTGAGAGCTGAGAAACCTGTGTTATAAGGATTCAATCAATCCTGAAATTTCTTGTATAAATCCTATCTCACTTACTTTGTAAACACTAGTAAAGAATCTGAGTTATCCAAATAGTGTTCTACATATCTTGAGTAACTGACTCTCTGTTATCTATCTGTGTATACATAAAAAGTTGGTACATGGATTTAAATAACTAAAGAGCTACAAAATATTTATAACTATATACAGGGTATCACTAACACTAGAATAAGATACCACACCTTATCTATTTGTCCTTCTCTCCAGTGCAGTGACACTTTCTCTATACTCATCCAACTAAGACCCCCTGTTTTGAAGCTCTGGCAATTGTTGCAGTGTAGTGGAACACCATGATCTGTGTGTTCTTTATTGATCTTGTTTAGATGCTCCAAGATCCTAGTTTTTAGAAATCTGGTCGTTTGACCTAAATATTGGATTTTACAATTGCACTGCAACAAGTATATAACATTTTTGGTTTTGCAACTGATAAAGCTCTTAATTTCAAATATTTTCCCAGTAACTACTGATTAAAGGTTCTTATTTACCTTTTTATATACCTTCTTTGAATAATTACATGCTTTGCATTTAGATCTGATATTTGGATTGGTTTTGGATGGCACATACCCTTCACAAGGGAAGGGGCCAGTTGCTGTTAAAAACTGGGTCCTTTCCTAAAACTATCTTTGGTGTTGGAAGCCGATAATCATGTGATTTTCCTAGTCAGATTGGAACACCAGTAACAGATGATTGGTTGAATCCAACATGTGACTCATTCCAGACAGCTCAGACTTATTTGGGAACTGAAACTACAAACCTAACACAGAAGTAAAGACTGTATCCGGATTGGCTCACTAACATCACGTGACCTCCCAAATATGGCCAGACCTATTTGAGGACTAACTGACCTATGCCTACTCGAATGGGAACTATAAATTTGATTGATCTTTAGCTTGATGGGGATTGGATAGTTTTATTTCCACCTGAAAGGGACGCTTAATGATCATTTTTATGAGATCTTTTTAGAAAAAATTTCTCTACTTAAGTTTTTTTGTAGTTTGGAAGTAACGTTTTTAATAATTTTTGACTATTTTCAGTTGGAAATAAATTTAATTGAGAATGTGATTATTATGGGAAACCACCTTCCGTTAGACCGAATGCTGGTTATTATACACAGTGTACTTAAACCACCAGTATCTGCCACAATGTAGCTTACTTCTTTTGCCTTTTAACTTGCTCTTGAAAAAGACGACTGGTTCGTTGAAACGTGTAGAGCTTAATAAACCTATGTTTTTATAAAGGCAATAAGGTTTCTTCCTTGTCATATAGTAGCATCGCTGATACTGGGTTTTTGATTCAATGAGTATACTTCACTTATTTTGATTGTGTGTATACAAATACAATCTGAATCCTTTAATTTCCAGAGTCTTCTTGACTGATATCAAGTTGGTGGATTAAACATTGAAGCAAGAGCCCTTCTAACCAAACAATATATACACATATAAATACATAAATACATAAATACACATGTATATAAATATACAATCTACCCCGCTTTCCAGGCAAATACTGTGGCATATACCATATACCTTTTAACAATTATAAAACATTTTTAATAAAGGGATGTGAAATCAAAAAATGTCATGATTCAGACACAGCATGCAATTTTAAACAACTTTCTAATTTACTTTTATTATCAATTTTTCTTCATGCTCTTGGTATCTTTTGTTGAAAAACAAGGAGGTATGCTTGGGAGCCAGCCCATTTCTGGAGCACTATATGTCAGCAGTTTTGCAAGAATATTATTCATGTGCAAGAGCACTAGATGGCAGCATTACCTATGCCTACCTAGGTATCTCTTCAGCACAGAATATCATGGGAATGAAGGAAATTTGATAATAGAAGCATATTGAAAACTTTTTTTAAATTGTATGTTCTGTCTGAATCACAATAGACAAATTTTGGGTTTCATATCCCTTTAATATGTATATGAAATGCTTTTTTTTATCAGAAAGTGTATATATGAGTGTAATAGTTTATTTTAATGTATGCATGTTGTGTTTGGTGCAACTTTTAACCCTTACGCTAGGTATTCACTCACGCTAACCTAATAAGTGCAAAATGTATTTGCGTTCGAACACAACCTTATACTTTCGACTTGTAACATGCATGCTAGTTAGCACAGTGGCAATATTGCTTATCACATCCCTCTTTATTTTAATTATATTTCTACTAAAATTAAGAATGAGAAATAAATATTTATTGAACTATCCAGTGAGACTGATAAATCTTTCCAGTTTCTATAAAATGCTAGGGAATTAGTTAATTAACATGCGAGGGGGCTTTGCAATGTTTACAGAAGATGTTCTGTATGATAACATGGGATTACAGTGATATATCTCACTGGAGTGTTTTCTTATGTTTGTAAGTGGCAATTTAACGACTTTTACAAGTGGAAACATGGAAAATGATTGATTTTGCAATGTTACACCAACACACAACCACACATACACATCCACACATACAGACACATATACACACTTACACACATACACACACGTATACACACACATATACTTACACACACACACACATCACACATATTCTCACACCCACCCACAGACACATATACACACAGAGACACATATACAAACATGCATACACACACACACACATACACACACATACATACACACGCCTCACACATATTCTCACCCACAGACACATATACACACATACATACACACACATACACCCACAGACACATATACAAACATACATACATACACACACACATACATACACACGCCTCACACATATTCTCACCCACAGACACATATACACACATACATACACACACACACACACCCACAGACACATATACAAACATACATACACACACACACACACACACACACATACATACACACACACATACATACACACGCCTCACACATATTCTCACACCCACCTACAGACACACACATACACACACCTCACACATATTCTCACCCACATGTACTCACATACTCACACACATATACTCGCACACACACACATACATACACACAGTACACACCTCACACATATTCTCACACCCACCCACATACACACATACATATACTCTCACACACACCTCACACATATTCTCACCCACACCCACAGACACATTTACACACACAGACACATATACACACATACTCACACACACAGACACATATACACACACCTACACATATACACAGACAAACACACATTCACCCCCCCACACACACACATACATGCAGACACACACATATATACTCATACACAACCATATGCACACATAAACACACAGACATATACACAAGCACACGCACACATATGTATTTTTGAACCAGGGAAGCAGCTATCCCTCACCCCTTTAGTGCTAACACTTTCAATTACATTATATTTAATGAAATTTAGAAATATTTTCAGCCAGATATCCTTTATTATTAACTCTTCTGCTAAAAGTATTTACAAAATAAGTTATTTTGAAATGTCAATATCTTCCATTTGGATAGCTAATATAACAAGAGCGTAGACAGCCCTACATATTGCTATAGAGGTTTTTTGCTACTGATGCAGAGAGACATGCTGAGAATAACCCAGTACTGATAAATCTACAGAGATAATGAAGTGGATGCAAATAGCTGATCGAAGAAATGGCTGCAGAGATAAGATCTCTCTCTTAAGGGCATGTGATGTGCACAGGAAACCCTGCCAAGATTCTGCAAAGTTAAAAAAACTATTCAAACTTTTTTTTTAAATCACAGTCATGGATATTTGTAAATAGACCAGTCAGTCTAAGAGGAAAACAGATTTGATGAAAATGTGATATCATCCTTAAAAGAAAGATTTTCACTAATGAGAATATATATATATAAAAGCAAGCAAAAGAAGAGTGCACTCACCAGGACGTTTCAATGATTTATTTCCTAAGATGTGAACATTTTCTAAGTTTAGCCCCTTCCTCAGAAATACAAAAAACAAAATGACATTTGTTTTTTGTATGTCTGAGGAAGGGGCTAAACCCCCGAAAACGTTCACATCTTAGGAAATAAATAATTGAAAAGTCCTGGTAAGTGCACTCTTCTTATGCTTCTACAATTTTATCTGTTGCACCCCAGGCATTTGTGACTTGGTATCTGGAGTGCTTGTCTTTCCTACATTTATATATATATATATATATATATATATATATATATATATATATATATATATGTATATATATATATACAGTATATATGTATATATATATATATATATATATATATATATATAGTACTTTCCTTGTCAAAGGTACTCAAATTAATTTAGTGCCCAAATATGGAAGTGAATAATTAAAAGCCATTGATAAAATAATATTTATTACTACACAATGTAATGGCACTTAATGTGTGCATTTTGCAAGGATGAAGTGCTATGTTGGGCCCATTAGGATTCAAACCTATAACCCTGAGGTAAGAACTGCATCATTTCAACCCTTGCTCTACTAGCGTTGTAAACTTTGCTGTCTGGTGTTCAGTGGCGGTTCTACACCGGGGCCTACAGGGGCCATTGCCCCAGTAAAAATGTCCCTGGCCCAGCCTAAGCTTATACATGAAGTTGATTGCTTGTTTTGCTGCAGTTTCATTGTTATTCCGCACTCGCCTCCTGATGTCAAATCCCCCCTCGTGTGACGTCATCATTCTGCTGCCAGTGTTTCTCCTTATGGTGTAGAATAATTCGAAAAGGAGCTGGGAAACCGGACCTCAAGTTGGCTTATCCCCCTCCCCCAGGACCTTTGATTTATCCCACTGAAGATCCCCATTCTTCCAGCCACTGGACTCCTAATTTACCCCCTACAGGTCCCCAGATTATCCATCCCCCAGGACCACCCCCATACTCAACATTAACCCCCATGGAGGATCCCCTTCACCACCCAAAAGTATAGCAATTTACCTTCCAGCGAATCTCCTCACACAATTCAGCGTTTCTCAGTGATCGTATACTATTGCTGCAGCAATATCTGAAATTCTGCCCTACAGTGAAGATAAGATAGGGCACTATGGCTCTGATGCCGAGGTTGGGCAAATATCATTCAGCTGCTGCCTGCAGGATACCAGTTCATTTTTGGGGGAAATCAGCAGGAGACACCCCCCAAACCGGGGCAGATCGGTAGAGCTAAGAGAGGTAAGTGGGATGTAAACACCTATTGGATAGAATGATGTCTGCATAATTTCCCAAACCTTTTGTCTCCATGCATTCATCTATTTTACTTGCATTTTCTCTCATTCTCTCTTCTGCAGTTTACTGCTCTTGCTCCCTGCAGCATCTAATGTGGATTGTGTCATATATTATATGGCATGGGGTGCATATGTCCAATTTAACCCTTTGGCTACCAAACAGAACTGATACACTTTGATGTTCGATTCATGGAACCACTGTGGCAGCCAAATAGTTAACTGAGCCTGGGATGCTTATGATATTTTAGGGTTATAATATGATTTCCATCAGGTTATTCCTTTATACCTTTATACCACAATTGTGAAGCCTGAAGTGGATTTGTATAACGTAATAACCTCCTCTCTCTTGTATGCCCATAAAAAATATTCTGAAGATTGCATGTGTGGGTATGCCCACAGACAATTTTTTTTATGCCCATTAAACATTCTAAAGACTGTACAGCTGATTTGAGGTGCTTTCCTCCATGCTGTTCCTATGTTCAAAAGGCTCAATATGATGCTAGGGTTTGATTTTAATGTAAAGCAAAATGAAAGTATTTAATGTTTAAATATAATTTGTTTCCGTTTTTCATGTGCCCCTCTGATTAAACACTGGCCCCACCTTGCCCCCCCCCCCCCAGTAAAATTTGTCTAGAACCGCCACTGCTGGTAGTAGTATAAAAAAAAATGTTTATAGACACTTGTACATCACTCATGTACTTGCTGTTAAGATGTTCAACTATAGTTAATGCCCCCAGCAATGTATTTGAAATATTTAAAAATCACATGAATCCTTGTCTGACTTTCAAAATACAAGGTTTCATAATCCTAAATAACAAGTATTACAAATGAGCAAATATCACACATTTCAAAGTAAAACCATGCTTACTATAGTCAACTTCCTAAAAGCTTGTAAAAGGCTGTCAAATTAAGTAATTTAATTATACAGATGTGATACATGCAGATAATGAAGCCCATTTACTAATTGCTGCAAAGCTATAACTGTTACAAAGCTGTGAAGGGGGTGAAAAATCTTCTTGTGTTTAGCATACTAAAAAAATGTAAGTCTACACAAATGCCCCTGTTCTTTAAATAGCAGAGTTGCACTAATTTAACCATTTAAAAACCAATGAAAAATAAAACAAATAAGAAAAAGAGAAGGATTAAATAAATGTAACAGTTCATTTTCTTTTTTACTTTATGAATGATAACTATTTAGAATATGTTAGACAAAAGGTTTCTCAAGAGATGTAATTGGTTAAATAACTGACAGTTACATTTCCATTTGAAGGAGAAACCTTTGGAGATTTGAAGTTCTGTATTTCATCTATGACACATTTTAGAAAGCACGTCAAGGTACAACTATCTCATTTTACCCATACTGCAAACACATGATAGGTTTTTATCATCTGCTACAAACATAAATAATAATCTCAAATAACACTCTGGGTCCCACGAGACCTCTGTATCACCACTAATATTAAAGAGGGCACTGTACTCAAATACATTTGTGGGTGAAAAACATTAATTCGTTAATTTAAGTTAAGACTTGCAGATTAATGCAAATTGTACTAAAAATTATATATATATAGAGAGTCTGACAGGAATAAACAACAGCTGAATGGGTTGACTATGGCCTGGTTAACACCTGGGAGTAAATTCTTTTAGCTACTCCAAGGCGGTAACTGGGCCATATAACAAGTCACTGAGCTTTTCATTCATGGCAGACTTCTTCTCTGTCTATATGTATTTGTATTATGATCCTGGGGAAAGTCTCCCTAATGGTGATGAGGGAAAACAGATATTTGTCTGCTTACAGGGTTATTGCTGCACGTCACTGACGAGGCTTAAAGGAGGCTGAAACAATCATCTGGGGTTGCCGTTTCCCTTGCTCAAAAGAAGAATTGCCTGGTATTTCGGAGGTGGACTGATCTAGTTAGATGGGATCAGACTGATATACTTCAGGAAAGTTTTACTCTGTGAAAAGCACAATTGGACTAAAAGAAACTATTCCCAGGTAGTAACTGGGCCATAGAACAAGCCACTGCGCTGTTGTTCATACCTGGCAGACAGCTTCTCTTTTTCTATGTATTACATACACATATCAGGGTGTGAATGTGTAATGTTACTTAAAAAGAAAAAGTCATATATATGGAAGGGCTCAATTTAAGCAAGTTGAAAATGTTTGCGCTCCAAGACAAGACTTTGTTAAAATTATTCAAATTGATTTTGACACTAAAAAACAGTGCATGTAACACATTTCTTACTAGCTGATAAGGGCACCCCACACAGCGTTATTGGTATATTATAATGCTCCCCATAAACATAAAAACAGAATAGATTAGTTTCTAACAATAGTATCATGTTTTTAAACTGAAGTATGGTTTCGAAAATACTCTTTTTAAGATAAAACAATTAAAAATCAATAGAACTAATGTCCACTGAATGTCATCACATCCATCTTGCACTACCATATATCCTGTTTTAAAATGTAAACCCTGAGGAAGACATCAAGTACAAGAGACCATCCTAAAACATACCTCCCAAGATTCTGATAAATAACTCTTGGGTTGAGGGACTGAGGCAGGGTAGGAATGGGTATTGGGAGGAGTCAGTGCAGTCTAGGGGCATGGATGGGTGGAAGTAGAGTTGTTGCATTTAGGTTGTGTAGTTGGAGCAACACAGGGTATGGTTGGCTGTCCCAGAAGTGCAGCTGGGGTTATACTGTTTGAGAAGGAGTTGGGGGATTTATTGGTAGCTTTAGATCATCCATAGTTTGTATGGTTTTGCTAACCAGCAGCACACCACTTAAACGCCTCTTGAGTACTGCTTATCTTATTCTCTTTTCTGGAATCAATTAGGGACAGATATACATTAGTTCCTGTTCAAATCAAACAATCACTATGGTGCATATAGAATGGTCAGTGTTGTAAATTCCATGGAGTGCAGTCCACCATCTCTGGGAAATGGAAAAACTATAATATTCAGATTTAAGTGATACCTTCTAAAGGGTTTCTTTAAGGCATGAAATTGTGTTATGTAGCATAAACAAAACATTAGAAACCAGAAATAATAATGTAGACACCATAGGTTTTTAGCATCCCAGTATTTGTTGAGTCTGAGTTTAATCTATGGAGTGATTTATTTTACACATAATAATATAAACTATTACTGTAGATCCAAAAATATCTTGTTGTCAAAAAATGTCCCAGAGGCAACTAGCCATATAGCAGCCTTACAATACAGGTCTCAAAATCAAGCAATGGGCTTTCCCCCTTCTAACACTGTATTAAAGGGGCATGAAACCCAAAATTATTCTTTCATGATTCAGAAAATACAATTTTAAACAGCATTCCAATTTACTTCTATTATCTAATTTGCTTTATTCTTTAGATATCCTTTGTTGAAGCAATAGCAATCCACATGGGTGAGGGAAACACACGAGGCATCTATGTGCAGCAACCAATCAGCAGATACTGAGCCTATTTAGATATGCTTTTCAGCAAAGTATATCAAGAGAATGAAGCAAATTAGATCATAGAAGTCATTTGGAAAGTTGTTTACAATTGGATATTCTTTCTAAATTATGAAAGAAAAAAATTGGGTTTCATGTCCCTTTATTATCTTCCTGGCAATACGATGCTCTGATATACCTGTGTTATCTCGCACACCCACACAGACACATATAAAGGACAATCTCCTGCTCTGATTCAGAAAAATACTGTATTCAGTCTGGAAAAGCTCAAGGCCCTGTTAAATGCATTAGTGGATTGCACTATGACCCTTAACCTTAGGTCATGCAGGCATGCTACAGACAATAAAGTTAAATTATGAGTCAGCCCCCTAGCTTGTTATGCTCACTCCACAGATGCAGTGAGAGATAGATGGATCAGGAAAAAATGAGGTCACAAACTTACTATAAAAATTCAATTAACTTCATTAGATACAGTGTCTTAAAACATGTGTCTTGTTTGTCTAGCCTTTTAATCAGATGATGTGCATATCTGAATTCCAAAACCCAAATAACTGCAAACAGCATGGCATTAATAAATATGCAGGTCATTCATTTAATATAGCTGCATTAACTGACATAATCATTTCAGAAAAATATAGTAAATTACATTATATTATGTAAGTTGCTGCTGTTCATTATTCTGCTGTCACTGAGTATGAGTACCATTGAATTCCAAATTGCAGATTCATGTATAATCTTCAAATGTATAACCATATTACTAAATATATAAACAACATTTTAGTACAGATGTAGACCTTTACCAAGATACATGAGATCGAGCAGAAAATTTACATTACAAAGCCACAATGTTTTTAGTATATTCCCAGCTAAAATCTGTTTCATTTGGCTGTTAAAAAGACTTAAGTTGGAGTAATTATCTCCCTAACTTACTTGATTCCATAGAAACTAAGCAATTACAAAATGGGGGCTGGTATATTATTTATCAATTAGAATTACAACTATATTAAAAGTCTGCGGTTAAATTAAACACACTAATTAAAAATGTTCCGCAGATTGCATATAGAAATGTAACTGTCAATAACATTTAAAACAGTTGCTAAGGAATATTGTCCCATATCTCATACTTACCTGGATACAAAATCTAATTAATTTAAACGTCACTTATAGAAAGCGTAACCTTAAAATCTAAATTGGTCAGACAAGTGAGAAATTGAGTATGGTGGGTTTTTTTTTTCTTCTCTAAATTACACCTCAGACTGCTAATGAGTGCATTCTGAATCACATATAAAGCTAATGAGATAAGTTTTTTTCGCTATGGGGGTTGGGGGTCAGAATTTTTCATCCCAACTTTAGCAATATGTGCTGAATAGATTATTGAGCATTAATGAAGGTTTTTGCCACTGTTTTATAACAACAAATGTGAGAAATACTGAGCCAGGGTGTTTTGCACTACTATATAAGGGTTTAATAACCACATTATGAAACCAAGTTTATGATGTCATAAAATGACATAACATATAAAACAGGAGTCAAAAAGGGATGAAAATTATTGCATGGCTAAGTGATTATTACATTATTTTAAGTAATAAGCTTATCAAACTAATAGTATTTTCTGGGAGCAGTAACAGATATACATGGTGAATAGCACGTGTATAATTATTTTCTAAATATTTCAATCAAACTTTCCATGATTAACAGCCATTCATCGATTTAAAAAAAAATATATATTGTTACTGAAAGTTAGAAGATAATATTATTATTTTTTACTTTGCAGTTTATGTGAGTATGGATAAAAAGTTAACGATAAAAATATCAACTAGATTTTAAAACTACACAAAATTCTTATTTCACTGAGAGGAGGCCATCCATAATACTGTATGCCTAATCATGTCCAAATTTATTGAAATATTAAAATAAAATAAAAATCTAAAAAGCTCATCCTACTCTTCAGTTTAGGGCTAGATTGCAAGTGGCTCACGCTGGAGCGCAAACTTCGGTAGAATAATCGTTTTGCGCTTATTAATTTTTATTATTAACAAGTTGTAAGTAAAAAGATTGTGCGTGATCGAAACCCGATGCGTGCTAACCTAATATTGTGAGCGTGTTAATGTATTCTCCCTATAGAAGTCAATGGAGAGCACAGAAGAAAAAAACCTAACATGTAACACTCGTGCGCTAACCCAACAGGGGCTATGAATAATTCATAATCCACAGATCTTCACTTACAGAACATGTATTAAATAGGTAGACCATAAATCGTAATTTAAGTACACATGATGTGCAAAAAACACCTAGAAATTTGTACTTGTAAGTGTAATTGTTTTTTTTATCATAAAATGGGATGAGCATAGGTGTACCATGGGCATGTATGAAAGTCTATCAAATCCAAGTGTTATTATCTAAACATTTCTGCCCTACAGATCTCACTGTTTTTTTTGCAAATTAAAAGGTGGCAAGCTTTTATTATATTACTCAGAACACTAATTACTCTGAAAAACTATGCAGACCAAAATAGCAGCGAATTTAAGATATAGTGCACAAAACAGCATAATTTGATTTGTATTAGGCATAATTCTTAAGGTTTAAACATACGTCGGTTATATGTCCTGTGTACTTTGTCCTACGTTGCAAATTTTACATAGCAGAGAGCTCTCATTATTTCTATGGGACACAGTTCGCCACTTACAGGGACAGTGCATTTTCTTTGATAATTGCACTTAGACTGTCCCTGCAGACTAAATATGGTTTTTCACGGTTTTTCTTGCAAACGTTTGATCATTGGGCCCTTAATATTTATGTGGGTCAAAGAGAAGCTGAATTGAGGCATATTGGGAATAAGCTATTGTGAGCCATAAGCTAGAAGGGGGTGATAAGAAAGTACAAGATCAATCATTGTATGAGAAGTCAAGTAAGGAAGGAATTTTAAAGTCTGTAAAGGTAACAGGATTTTCAATGGGATGTTGAAATTCCCAAAGAAAGAGGTTGGAAGATGAGAATGTCTCAAAAAGAGGAAAAACACACGCACAGAACTCCATTTATCAAGCTGTGAATGCAGTGTTGGAACCCTTGTAGTGCAAACTTGCTCTTTAGAAAGCTGCTTCTTAAATTCAAAACTTGTGCACGGGAGAGGTCTTCACATGCACTTGCTTGTATGGCATTGAATGCCACATCACTAGCCTAGAAAGCAGGCAAGTTCCCTTGCTTGGAACTTTCTCAGCCCACTATTTGTTAAATGAGACACAATGAAGGGATCTCAAATTTTTAAAATTGTGATTTTGGATTGATACTTTTTATTAAACATCCCATATATATATATATATATATATATATATATATATATATATATATATATATATATATATATATATATATACCAATGAACAAATGGCTGCACTCACTGGTCCTTTAAATCAAAGTATTTATTTATGTGACGTTTCGGGGACCTGAGGAAGGGGATACGGTCCCCGAAACGTCACATAAATAAATACTTTGATTTAAAGGACCAGTGAGTGCAGCCATTTGTTCATTGGTATTATTCACTTTTTGCATGCACCATGGCAGATTGAATTTTGAAGTGAGAGTGCTCTCCTGTTGTTTATATTTATATTTTATTTATATATATAAAGCCTAACCTAACTTATTGTGTAATATAAAATATACACTATGAAATTACTTTTGCACCTTTAAGTAGGCATATAAATCCCTTATTTTCCAAGGTGTTGCATGTTGATGGACAATGTAATTATTTTCTTTGATAGATTTTTCCACTGAATTGTATTTAGTATTATGAAGATTATGAGCCCAAAATCCCTAAATAGTTATTTACTAAGTTTTACAGTGTTTAATGGTAGAAGATCTATTCACTGTGGAGGATGTTCTCTGAGATAAATCTCTTAGTAAATTCAGATTAATTTTATACTAGTTTTGTTTTGCTTTTTCTCTACATGTTTTTTTTGCCTATGTAACATATTTCTATTATGTGTCTCAAGCAATCAGTTATTCTTTCATTTATTGATTCAGTATTTGAAGATAAATCTTCATTTCAAAAAGTGACATCCATTCTATTTTTGTACTAGTAAATCATTAATCATCAATGCCTGATAACTTAGACTGACTGCAAGCATTGATTTTTATACATAAATATAAAAAAAACGTATTTAGAAATGACAGTGAACTAGTTAACAAGGAGATTCTGTATAACATATACTGCTGAGCTATCTAGCAACCCACAAGGACTCAATTTAGATCTTTCAGGGTTTACAGTTTAACATTTTACTGTATTGCATATGGTTAATATTAATATCTTACTTTGTTATACGGTTCATTTCAGGTTTATTTTAAACTTATTCCAGATTACAAATGCCTAAAGGGATATGAAACCCCCCAAAAAGTTCCTTTGTGATTGTGATTTTAAAAAAAGTTTCAAATTGACTTCTTTTATTAAATTTTCTTTGTTCCCATGGTATTCTTTTTTGAGGAGATACCTATGGATAACATTCTTGCAAAACTGCTGCCATATAGTGCTTTAGAAATGGGCCGGCTCCCAAGCATACTTACCTGCTTTTTTACAAAAGGTACAAAAAGAATGAAGAAAAAGGGGTAAAGGAAGTAAATTAGAAAGGTGTAAACTGCATGTTCTATCTGAATCATGAAAGAAACATTTCTGGTTCCATATTTCTTTAATCAAGAGTGGAAATATCAAATCGTTCATTTATAGAACACTCATAGCCAAATAATGACTTACTGAACAAAAACATAAATAAAAAAACTAAAAAATGTTTTATATGAATAATCTCCTTTAAGAAAACAATATTCTAAAGCAAAATTGAAAATGTGCGTAGGTCTGTGAAAGGACATATTAACCAGAAACATATTCCATCTTTATCAGTGAGTCCCTCTTTGCTATTTGCCTTATTGATGCTAATAATTTCCTGTCTCTATGACTCTCACTTGAACAGCTGTACTAAATATATTTTGTTTATAATGTCTCAACAAATTGTGCAGTGATATAGAATACAATGCATTTCTCATTGAACTTATTTTGGGCTATGTTGCAATCTAAGGTGGAAATGAGTTTGAATGGCACCTTAGAATGAGTTTTCCTCTACCTAGAGATGGAATTCCTCTTGACAGAACAGAGATAGCTTCCTGCATCTATATATCTTATATTGGTCTTTGTTGCCTTAAACTCATTTTCATTGAAAACCAGAATTTGTTTTGGAGATATTCTCTACAACCTCAAGCAGTTTAGAGTTTTTAATCAGATACTAATTTGGGGCATTTCAATATGTAATAAATAATATACAGTATTGAAAATATATGTTCTCTCAAGAAATATCCTATATTCTGTCTGGGAAAATATCTGTATGGTTTTCAAATTAAAGTAATTATTTTAGGAAGAAATAAAACTTAGCATCATAACTTAGCTAAAAAACACCAAGGTAAGCACCATAGATAATTATCTTCAACAAATCTCTTGCATTTATTCGGATGACTTTCAATTAGTTTTGGATTTTAGATACAGTTGAGCACATTTACAAATTGGACTTTGCATGATTTAGTCAAACTTATCTAGCATCCCCTGCATAAAACTTAGAGTCTATTTATTTCAGCCATAAAACAAAAAATGGCTTTTAATGGAGGCTGCTTAATAATTAAAACATAATAATACTCTTTGTAAAATAATTAGAACAAGCAAGGAAGCAGAGACACACTTGAAACTGCACAGTAAGATTCTGTAGACCAAAACACCAAGCTATGCAGTATAGCTGCTGCTTATATACTACTGATCATTCATTAGCCTTTATTCCAATTTATAAAAAAAAAAACTAAAACAAACTAATGGAGGCTGATGATTCAACATTGATAATGATGATTGCCTAATGTACGTGAATGTAGATTCCTCATTTAACCAGTAATATTAATTCCTGTTTTAAAAAAAAAATTGTTCCCAATATTCAAAGAAATTTGTTTCCACAAATCATGTCCGCCCGCACATTAATAAATCTACCCCCTGGGGTCGATCCGATATAAATCGTCGCCCGCAAAAGCCGGCGACGCCAATAATTGCGCGGATTTGGTATCCTATATACGGCGTAAGCTAGAAGTTACGCGCGTATATTTCTGCCGTCGCCCGCAGTTTTTTGGGCCATAGGCAGGTATACCAAACCCGCGCAGTTTGGTATCCAATATGCAGCGTAAGGACTTACGTGGCGAAAATGGAGAAAACTTACTCCATTTTCACCTCGCCACAAAAAGCAGCCGTAAGAAGCCTTACGCTGACTATTGGAGCCCCGTAACTCCCTAAACTAGCTGCTAAAATAAACCTAACACCTAACGCATGCGCAATGTCTATCTCCCTGTCAACCGCGATCTGCTAAAATAAACCTAACACCTAACGCATGCGCAATGTCTATCTCCCTGTCAACCGCGATCCCCCCCCCCCCCGAAATCCCTAATAAAGTTATTACCCCCTAAAACGCCGCTCCCGGACCCCGCCGCCATCTACATAAACTAACCCCCTACTGTGAGCCCCTAAAACCGCCGCCATCTACCTTATCTATCCCGTAATCTGACCCCTTACACCGCCGCCACCTATATAAAAATGATTAACCCCTAATTTAATCTACCTACCCCGGCTCCAGCTATGTTATCTATATTAACCCTAATTATATTATAGTTAATATAGTTATTACATTATATATATTAACTATATTAACCCTAATTATATTAGGGTTAATATAGTTAATATAGTTACTATAGTATTTATATTAACTATATTAACTCTATCTAACCCTAACACCCCTAACTAAATTTATATTAAATTGATCTAATTAATTTATAAACTAAAATATTCCTATTTAAATCTAAATACTTACCTATAAAATAAACCCTAAGATAGCTACAATATAATTAATAATTACATTATAGCTATGTTAGGGTTAATATTTATTTTACAGGTAAATAGTTAATTATTTTAACTAGGTATAATAGATATTAAATAGTTATTAACTATTTAATATCTACCTAGTTAAAATAATTACCCAATTACCTGTAAAATAAATCCTAACCTAAGTTACAAATACACCTACACTATCAATAAATTTAATAAACTACAAACATCTATCTAAAAATACAATTAAATTAACTAAACTAAATTACAAAAAAAAACAAACACTAAATTACAAAAAATAAAAAAAAGATTACAAGATTTTTAAGCTAATTACACCTATTCTAAGCCCCCTAATAAAATAATAAACCCCCAAAATAACAAAAATTCCCTGCCCTATTCTAAATTAAACAAATTTCAAAGCTCTTTACCTTACCAGCCCTTAAAAGGGCCTTTTGTGGGGCATGCCCCAAAGAATTCAGCTCTTTTGCATTCAACAAATACAATCCCCCCCCCATTACAACCCACCACCCACATACCCCTATTCTAAACCCACCCAAACCCCCCTTAAAAAATCCTAACACTACCCCCCTGAAGATCTCCCTACCTTGTCTTCACCACACCGGGCCGAACTCCTGATCCGATCCGGGCGATGTCGTCCTCCAAGCGGCAAAGAAGAAATCTTCCTCCGGCGATGTCATCCTCCAAGCGGCAAAGAAGAATTCTTCCTCCGGCGACATCTTCCTCCAAGCGGCAGCAAAGTCTTCATTCTTCCGGCGGCATCTTCAATCTTCTTTCTTCGCTCCGCCGCCGCGGAGCATCCATCCCGGCCGACTGCTAAACTTGGAATGAGGTACCTTTAAATGACGTCATCCAAGATGGCGTCCGCCGAATTCCGATTGGCTGATAGGATTCTATCAGCCAATCGGAATTAAGTTAAAAAAATCTGATTGGCTGATTGAATCAGCCAATCAGATTCAAGTTCAATCCGATTGGCTGATCCAATCAGCCAATCAGATTGAGCTCGCATTCTATTGGCTGTTCCGATCAGCCAATAGAATGCGAGCTCAATCTGATTGGCTGATTGGATCAGCCAATCGGATTGAACTTGAATCTGATTGGCTGATTCAATCAGCCAATCAGATTTTTTTAACTTAATTCCGATTGGCTGATAGAATCCTATCAGCCAATCGGAATTCGGCGGACGCCATCTTGGATGACGTCATTTAAAGGTACCTCATTCCAAGTTTAGCAGTCGGCCGGGATGGATGCTCCGCGGCGGCGGAGCGAAGAAAGAAGATTGAAGATGCCGCCGGAAGAATGAAGACTTTGCTGCCGCTTGGAGGAAGAATTCTTCTTTGCCGCTTGGAGGATGACATCGCCGGAGGAAGATTTCTTCTTTGCCGCTTGGAGGACGACATCGCCCGGATCGGATCAGGAGTTCGGCCCGGTGTGGTGAAGACAAGGTAGGGAGATCTTCAGGGGGGTAGTGTTAGGATTTTTTAAGGGGGGTTTGGGTGGGTTTAGAATAGGGGTATGTGGGTGGTGGGTTGTAATGGGGGGGGATTGTATTTGTTGAATGCAAAAGAGCTGAATTCTTTGGGGCATGCCCCACAAAAGGCCCTTTTAAGGGCTGGTAAGGTAAAGAGCTTTGAAATTTGTTTAATTTAGAATAGGGCAGGGAATTTTTGTTATTTTGGGGGTTTATTATTTTATTAGGGGGCTTAGAATAGGTGTAATTAGCTTAAAAATCTTGTAATCTTTTTTTTATTTTTTGTAATTTAGTGTTTGTTTTTTTTTGTAATTTAGTTTAGTTAATTTAATTGTATTTTTAGATAGATGTTTGTAGTTTATTAAATTTATTGATAGTGTAGGTGTATTTGTAACTTAGGTTAGGATTTATTTTACAGGTAATTGGGTAATTATTTTAACTAGGTAGATATTAAATAGTTAATAACTATTTAATATCTATTATACCTAGTTAAAATAATTAACAATTTACCTGTAAAATAAATATTAACCCTAACATAGCTATAATGTAATTATTAATTATATTGTAGCTATCTTAGGGTTTATTTTATAGGTAAGTATTTAGATTTAAATAGGAATATTTTAGTTTATAAATTAATTAGATTAATTTAATATAAATTTAGTTAGGGGTGTTAGGGTTAGATAGAGTTAATATAGTTAATATAAATACTATAGTAACTATATTAACTATATTAACCCTAATATAATTAGGGTTAATATAGTTAATATATATAATGTAATAACTATATTAACTATAATATACTTAGGGTTAATATAGATAATATAGCTGGCGGCGGGGTAGGTAGATTAAATTAGGGGTTAATCATTTTAATAGAGATGGCGGCGGTGTAAGGGGCTTACATTAGGGGTTAATAATTTTAATATAGATGGCGGCGGTGTTAGGGGCTCACTTTAGGGGGTTATAGATATAATATAGCTGGCGGCGGGGTACGGGAGCGGCGGTTTAGGGGTTAATAACTTTATTAGGTTGTGGCGGGGTAAAGGAGCGGCGGTTTAGGGGTTAATAGCTTTTTTATTGTTAGGCTAGTGAGGGGGGATAGCGGATAGAGGGTTAGACAGTGCGGGCTATGTTAGGGAGGCGTGTTAGACAGTGCGGGCTATGTTAGGTAGGCGTGTTAGACAGTGCGGGTGTTTTAGACTTTAGTCAGGTTTTATAGGCGCCGGCAGATTCTAACGTGCCGCAAGTCACTGGCGACGCCAGAAATTTGTACTTACGCAGATTTCTGGACATCGCTGGTTTGTGAGACTTACGGCACGTTAGCATCTGACGGCGACCTATATGGGATGGCTCGAGTTGCGAGCTGAAACTGCGGGCGACGCCGGTCTCCTCGCTTGCGCCGCAAACTGCGATCTATATCGGATCGCGCCCCATGTATTTAAAGTTGTACATCTTAAAAATATATATAAATAATAATAATAATATATTATAATATGTCAGATCCCCTTTCTCTAAATATCCCCCACTTTCAGAACAACCAACTATTGCAAAGTTTCCTTAATTGCAATCCATGGACAATTGACACCTGAAAATGTACAGGTTTGTGAAAGGGATTGTGGGGTTAAGGGAGCACATATTTCATTTTAATAGTGAGCTTTGTTAAACTACAGCAGTGTGCTTGCATGTACTTGTAAACATTTGGAAATTCAATATTCCTTTAACTTTATTTTTTAGGTTTCATACATTCATCATTTTATTTTTGAAACAGGTTTCTAAATAAAGAATCTGGAAACTGTAATTATATTACACAGAACTACATGTCCAGATGTTGCTACTAACATTTTGTTTGTTATGTTTCAAAAAAATGTCAAAGTGCAAAGTGTAACATAAATAACATGAATAAACCTAAAATAAAATAAGATGCAGCTTGGAGATAACGCTTCTTATAAAAGGATTAATAAACACTGGATATTTAAAAATATGTTCTTAGCTAAAAAATTTAAAATTTAATGCGAAGGTCAACAGAAACCTCACAGATAGATTACGAGTTGTGCGTTCGTCTTTTAAATGCTGAAAATATGGCATTTTCCATGTTAAAACAGCACCGCAGCCATCACAAGTCTTGTCGGTATAGCTGTACCACAAGCCTTTTAGCCTGTAAAGCAACGTCAGTACCGCACTCGTAAAAATTAAGTTTTTTTTCATGGGATTCCTATAGCGCTGCCATTACGAGTTTTACGGTGAGGCTAAAAAAACCTGTGTTACAGCCTAAAAACAACAAGATCTGTAACGCCATCTAAAAGCAGTAGTTTTACACTACAAATCTGTAACATAAAACTCATAACTAAACTGCTACAAAGTACACTAAACACCCATAAACTACCTATTAACACCTAAACGGAGGCCTTACCACATCACAAATACTATATTAAAGTTATTAACCCCTAATCTGTCGCTCCCGATATCGCGCCACTAAAAAAATATTAACCCCTATTCCACTGCTCCCCGACATCATCACGACTATAATAAAATGTATTAACCCCTAAACCGCCACCCTCCCACATCACAAACACTATTTAAATATCATTAACCCCTAATCTGCCGTCCACCCACATCGCCCCCACTATACTAAAGTTATTAAGCCCTAAACCGCCGCCACTATAAATAACCTATTAACCCCTAAACCACAATCCCCCACAACGAAATATACTAAAGTAAACTATTAAACCCTAAACCGAAATCCCCCCACATCGCAATAAACTAATTTAAACTAGTAACCCCTAAACCTAAAGCCCCCTCACTTTATATTAAAATTACAATTTCCCTATCTTAAATTAAATTAAAATTTACCTGTCAAATTAAAAAAAAACTAAGTTTAAACTAACAATTAAACTAATATAACTATTTAACTAAAATTAAACTAACTACCAATTAAATAAAACTAAAATACACATTAAGTATCTAATTAAAACAAAAAATACTAAATTACAAAAAATAACAAACACTAAATTACAAAAAATAACAAACGAAATTATCCAAAATAAAAAAGAATTATACCTAATCTAATAGCCCTATAAAAATAAAAAAGCCCACCTAAAATAAACAAACCCTAGCCTACAATAAACTACCAATAGCCCTTAAAAGCTAAACAGCTCTTTTACCTATAAAAAAAAGACAAAGACCCCACCGACAATAAAACCCACCACCCAACTAGCCCCCAAAATAAAAAACCTTACTCTAAAAAAATCCTAATCTACCCATTGCCCTGAAAATGGCATTTGGATGGGCATTGCCCTTAAAAGGGAATTTAGCTCTTTTACATGCCCAAACCCAAATCTAAAATAAAAACCCCCACAAAAAAATCCTTAGAAATAGCCTAACACTAAACCCCGACAATTCACTTACAGTTTTTGAAGTCCCGCTTGAACGATCTTCATCCAGGCGGCCTCTTCAATCTTCATCCCGACGGCGAAGTCCTCATCCAAGCAGTGAGAAGTCTTCATCCAGACGACCTCTTCACTCTTCATCCAGGCAGCATCTTCTATCTTGATCCCGGCGGTGCGGAGCGGGTCCATCCTGAAGACATCCAGCGTGGAGCATCCTCTTCATACGGTTGCCGCCGTACACTGAATCTTCATTGCAAGTTACGCAATTCAAGATGGGGTCCCTTGCATTCCTATTGGCTGAAAAATTTGAATCAGCCAATAAGAATTAGAGCTGCTAAAATTCTATTGGCTGTTCAAATCAGCCAATATGATTTAAGCAGCTCTCATTCTATTGGCTGCTTCGAATGCCCATCCAAATGCCCTTTTCAGGGCAATGGGTAGCTTAGGTTTTTTTAGATAGTTTTTTTATTTTGTGGGTTTAGGGGGATGGGGGTTTGTAATGTTAGTAGGGGTTTGTCATTTTTTTTCCAGAAAAAGAGCTGATATGTTTACGGCCATTGGTAGTTTATTCTAGATTAGGTTTTTTATTTTGGGGTGTGTTTTTTTCTAAATGGGTATTAGAATAGGAATAATTTTTATTATTTTTGATAATTTGCTTGTTATTTTGTGTAATAATTTTTTTTCGTTTTGGGGTGGGTTTTTATTTTTAGATTAGGGCTTGGGCAGCAAAAGAGCTAAATGCCCTTTTAAGGGCAATGCCCATACAAATGCCCTTTTCAGGGCAATGGGTAGATTAGATTTTACTTTATTTTCATTTTGTAGAGTTTTTGTAGCAAAAGAGCTGTTAACTTTAGGGCAATGCCCTACAAAAGGCCTTTTTAAGGGCCCTTGGTAGTTTTGGGGTTGGGGGTTTGTATACTGTTAGGGGGTGTTTATTTTGTTTTGTATCAAAAGAGCTGTTAACTTTAGGGCAATGCCCTACAAAAGGCCCTTTTAAGGGCCCTTGGTAGTTTATTCTAGATTAGGCTTTTTTATTTTGGGGTGCTTTTTTTATAGTAGTATTTAGTATTAGAATAGGAATATTTTTTCTTTTTTTGGATGATTTCGGGGTTTTTTTTTGTAAAGGTAGGTTTTTTTATTTTTTGTGATTTTAGTGTCTTTTTTATTTTTGATAATTTTAGGTTTCAGTGCAAGGTAGCTTAGGATTTATTTTACAGGTAAGTTTGTATTTATTTTAACTTGGTAGTTAGTAAATAGTTAATAACTATTTACTAAGTAGTCTACCTAGTTAAAATAAATATTAACTTATCTGTGAAATAAAAATGAAACATAAGCTAGCTACAATATTAGTAATATTGTAGCTAGCTTAGGTTTTATTTCACTGGTAAGTATTTAGTTTTAAATAGGTATTATTAAGTTAATAATTGTAAGTTTAATTTAGCTCTATTGTAATTATGTTAAAGTTAGGGGTTGTTAGGGTTCGGGTTCGGGGTTAATAGTTTAATTTAGATTTTTGCGATGTGGGGGGCTGGCGGTTTAGGGGTTTATAGATTTATTTACTGGTAGTGATGTGGGAGGACAGAGGTTTAGGGATTAATAGCTTTATTTAGTTGTGGCAATATCGGGGAGCGACGGAATAAGGGTTAATAGATTTATTATAGTGTGGGCGATGTTTGAGTGCAGGGGAATAGGGGTTAATAACTTTAGTATAGTGGTGGCAATATCGGGGGCGGCAGATTAGGGGTTAATAACATTATGTAGGTGGCGGCGATGTCGGTGGGGGGCAGCAGATTAGGGCTGTTTAGACGTGGGGTTTATTTTAGGGTATTAGGTTTTAACGTTAGTTTTTTTTCCCCCATAGAGATCAATGGGGCTGCGTTACAGAGCTTTACTTTCTGCGATCGCAGGTGTTAGACGCAAAAGCCGGGTTTTGAAAAAACTTGTAATGGCTGCGCTATAGGGGGTTTAATAACGCAACTTTTCTTGCATTTGTTAATTTCCCTATGTCACGCATAACTCGTAATCTAGCTGTCAGTTAGCATAGAATTGATGGTTATTAACTAAGAATGGTCTACTATAATTTTTGGAATCATTTGTTTTAATTTAAATGACTTGCACATATATCAAGCATGCTTTATAATAATTTGTTTTGCAAAGGTATAGTTTATTTATATTTTATTTATTTATTATTAAAATATACCACAAGCATGTTTTTTTGGGATAATGTTGAGACTTTCTAATTCAAAGAAAAACTTAAAGGGACTGTCTACTTGAACATTGTTATTGTTAGATAGATAATCCCTTTATTTGCCATTCCCCAGTTTTGCATAATACACACTGCTATATTAATATACTTTTTACCTCTGTGATTATCTTGTATCTAAGCCTCAGCAAACTGCCCCCTTATCTCAGTGCTTTTTACAAACTTGTATTTTAGCCAATTTGTGATGTTTCCTGCATAACTCTGCATGAGTGAGCACAATGTTATCTATGTGGCACACACAAACTAGTGCTGTCTGGCTGTGAAAAGCTAATACAAAATTATAAGAGCCAGCCTGCAGGGGCTTAGAAACAGGCAGCTATTTAGATGTTTAGCGCTTATAAAGTATATTAATATAACAGTGTTGATTGTGCAAAACTGGGGGATGGATAGTCAAGGTGTTATCTATATTTTTAAACAATAAAAAAAAATAAAGTCTGTCCCTTTAAAAGGATGTTAATGCTAAAATGAAACTTTCATGACTCAGATAGAGCATGTGATTTTAAAAGTTTCTATTATATTTCTGTTTCTAATTTGCTTTCTTTTTTCGGTATCCTTTGCAGAAAAGCATACCTAGGTAAGCTCAGGAGCTGCAAGGACAACTGGTAGGTAGCTGTTGATTGGTGGCTGCACATATATGTGTCAGTCACTGGCTCACCTCATGTGTTTAGCTAGCCTGCTTCTCTTTCAACAAAGGATACAAAGAGAATGAAGCAAATTTGATAATTGAAGTAAATAGGAAAGTTGTAAATTGGATGCTCTATCTGAATCTTGAAAGTTAAAAATTGGCTTTCAAGTCTGTTTAAACTTAAAAACTGATAATAGCAACAAAAATCTTGCTAGCCTTTAATAAAAGATGCTGTTGTTAGCACCAGGTATTAAGTCCTGATAAACATTAAACAGTTTAAAGGGACAGTAAGCACAAGAATTGTTGTTGAAAAAGGTAGATAATCCCTTTATTACCCATTCCCCAGTTTTGCATAACCAACACAGTTATATTAATATACTTTTTACCTCTGTAATTACCTTGTATCTGCAAACTGCCCCCTTATTTCAGTTCTTTTGACAGACTTGCATTTTTAGCCAATCAGTGCTGACACCTAGGAGCTTCACGTGCTTGAGCTCAATGTTATCTATGTGAAACACATGAACTAACGCCCTCTAGTGGTGAAAAACTGTCAAAATGCTTTCAGATTAGAGGCAACTTTCAAGGTCTAATAAATTAGTATATGAACCTCCTAGGTTTAGCTTTCAACTAAGAATACCAAGAGAACAAAGCAAAATTGGTAATAAAAGTAAATTGGAAAGTTGTTTAAAATTGCATGCCCTATTTAAATCATTAAAGTTTTTTTTACTTGACTGTCCCTTTAATGATAAAAGGACATTGTACCACTGAATCCAAAATGTTCTGTAAATGTCATAAAGCACACAACCAAATTTCAACTGAATTATGTTTGACTTTTAGTGGAAACCAGTTATTCAGTCATAGGGCCGATGATGTAAAGATCACTGGGCTGGTGAGGTAAAGAATGCTCGCCAGTTCTTCTATTTCACTAGTGGAATGGTCTAAGCCACTTTTTACCCTGAAAACAGGGCGTCTCGCTAATACTGCATTTTCGTATAGGAAGGACATGCATACATCCCAAAAGTGCACAATGAAATTCATCAATTAAAAAATTGTCCAAAGCGAACAATTGAATTATTCACACAAAAATAATCAGGAAAAAATTGTATTGTTAAGGTGCATCAAAAAATCGTTACAAAATAGTTCCTTAAAAATCGTATTTTATCAAAAAAGGAAAACTTTGTATCAAATTATACAGGAATAAATCGTATTAAATATACACAGTGTAAATCGTAATTTAAACACACTTGCTGTGCAAAAAACACATAGGAATTTATACCTATAAGTATAAAATACAAAGCGTAATTGTTGTTTTATTGTAAAATGGACTGAACATGGGATTTCCATGGTTGTGTAGAAAAATCCAAGAGTATTTATCTAAACATTCTGTCCTACTTTGTTTTTTTCTCTCAACTTAAAAATTGACAAGCTTTTATCAAAAACCTATGCTTACAAAAATAACAGCAAGTTTAAGGTACAGTGCACTGAAAACTGAATAATAATAATATTAAAGTTTAAACATACACCAGTTTCTCCCTGTATACTTAGTCCTCCATCACACACTTTTACATGGCAGAGAGTTCTCATTATTTCTATAGGAGGCATCTCTTTTCGCCACTCGCAGGGACAGCCCCTTTTTTTTAATACAATTCCATGAGGGGTGCCCCTGTGAGGCTGAATGTAGTTTTTCACATTTTTACTCGCCAACTTGTGATCATCAAGCCTACAGTCTATTGAAGACTGTGACTAGTGGTAGCCAATCAGCCAGCTTTGTTACTATCTCAGCCTCTTTCTTTCTTTTTTGTCCTTCTACTTGATCAAGCAGACAAAAGTGCATCAACCAGAAGAAGAAACAATTAGTTTATGTTTTTAATTTAATATATTTTTACTTTTAATAAGCTGATTTTATGTCAATATTTTAATGTATAAAGGGAATTTTAATGATGTGTGTCCTCAAAGGGATAGTCAAAATCAAACTTTCGTGATTCAGATAGAGTATGCAATTTAAAGCAACTTTCTTATTTACTCTCAATATCATTTTTTCTTCTTTCTCTTGCTATCTTTATTTGAATGTAAGCTTAAGAGCCGGCCCATTTTTGATTTGGCACCTGGGTAGCGCTTGCTGATTGGTGGCTACATTTAGACACAAGTTAGAAAGTGCTACCTAGGCGCTGAACCAAAAATGGGCCGGCTCCTATGCGTATATGCTTGCTTTTTAAAATAAAGATACCAAGAGAACAAAGTAAAATTAATAATAGGAGTAAATTAGAAAGTTGCTAAAAATCGCCTGCTCTGTCCCTTCAAGGACAGTATTATTATTGAATACATAATTGGATAATATGTAATATTTGCAAAAAGAGACAGATAGATGCTCTTATATCTTCAATTCTAAGTAATTTTTGTGTATTTCTTATAGGTTGGTTTTTTGACAGATAAGGACATTTACAGTCTATTATTGATGTATACATGAAAAATAGGAATAACATAGAGAAATGAGTAGGGTGATATTATTAATTGGATCAATAAATAGTTTTCAGTACATGGTTTGTAATCACTGTGCCTTTCATCAGTTTACATCCAGTGATATTTACACTGACATTTAAGTCAATAAGCTGAAAATGAAATTACTGAACTGACGCGTTTCTGTGTTTGTCACCACCATCTTCACAAACCAGCAATGATCAATTGCTCATTTTCAGAACTCTTGACTCATATCATATGATTTAGTTGTGAAACATTTCTGTAGCAGCAAAAGTTAATATCGGAACATTAAAGATATTTTAGTCAGCATATGCATTCTATTTATATACTGTGAAGAAAACTACAGCTTTGTGTATATATACTTTGAAACAAAGAAATTGTTATTTTTATTCTGCCTATTCAGTTTTGCAGTTTCTTTTGTGTTTTGTTCTTGAAATCCTCAAATATTTGACTGTTTACTTGAAAACGATTAGTTATTCATAGTGAATTCTTCATGAATGCATCTGGTTTTTTTTTTCCCTAGCAAAGAAGGTATCAAGGAACAATGTATGTTTTATGTTCATGATTGAGCAGAGAGACAATTCAAAGAAGTATTTATATTTCTGATCTAAAATTAATCATCCTATGTGTGGTGTTCAGAAACCCTCAATCATCTAATAACACATTTCTATGGGTGAATGAATGTACCAAAGCAATTGTATATTTTTGGTTAAAATATTTAAAAATACAAATGAAATTATGCACATATTACAAATGATCAACTTCTGAGCACAGAATCATGAATAACCAAACAAAATGACATATTTGTATTTGTTAGAGTATGCAATTGTATCACTATAGTATTGACCCTGCAACTCTTGTTTAAGAGGATTATATGCATTGCGTTAAGGGAACATTGTAATATGATAGGTTTGTGGATATACATTCCAAGCTATATTTACTAAAGGGGCATTAAACTCAAAATCTAATTCCTCTTAAAATTTTGCAAATCAGCTTTGCAATGCACTTATTTTGCCAATGTAGTTGTTACACTGCCCTAGAGATTCTGGAGTGTGTTACATGGAATTTAGGAACCTTGTCCTTCATACATATTGCACAGTTATTGCGTGATTATTTCAGGAGCTTATGTCTGCCTATGGTGGAGAAGATGAATAAGACTCAACAGGCTTCTCAGTGCATTGAAGCTTTTGACTGCAAAATTTTACTAACAAAATTAAAATCTAAATGCTTTTTAAATATTTATTTTGAATGCATTTCTTCTGCAATGCACAGCTTAAAGGGGCAGTCTACTAATTTTTATTGTTTAAAAAGATAGATAATCCCTTTATTACCCATTCCCCAGTTCTGCATAGCCAACACGGTTATATTAATACACATTTTACCTCTGTGGTTACCTTGCATCTAAGACTCTATAGACTGCCCCCTTATTTCAGTTCTTTGATAGACTTGCATTTTAGCCAATTAGTGCTGACTTCTTGGTAACTCCACAGGAGTGAGCACAATGTTATCTTTTATGGAACACAAGAACTAACGCTGCCTAGCTGTTAAAAATCGGTTAAAATTCACTGAGATAAGATGCTGCCTTCAAGGGGCTTATAAAATTAGCATGTGGCCTACCTAGGTTTAGCTTCCAACAAATAATACCAAGCAAACAAAGCAAATTTGATGATAAAGCTTGTTAAAAAGCATATGTAAATAGGCTCTGTAGCTGCACATAGATGCCTCGTGTGATTGGCTCACCCTTGTGCATTGCTATTTCTTCAACAAAGGGTATCTAAATGAATGAAGCAAATTAGATAATAGAAGTACATTGAAATTTTGTTTAAAATTGTATTCTCTCTCTGAATCATGAAAGAAAATGTTGGGTTTTATGTCCCTTTAAACTGGGATAATTTAAAAATGCCCATAAAGCATACCTGGTCTTGCCTCCAAACTGCCTAGCCATGCCCACAAGTGACACCAGGCTGACCAGCTAAACCCCCAGAATGCTCTAACTCCACCCCCTATTTTCAAGCAGCATATTAGACTGTGTAAGACTGAATAAGAAGAGCTAAGTGATTTTGAATTAAAGGGATATGAAACTCAAAAATGTTCTTTCATGATTTAGGTAGAACATACAATTTTAAACAACTTTCCAATTTACTTCTGCAGGGAGTGCAGAATTATTAGGCAAGTTGTATTTTTGAGGATTAATTTTATTATTGAACAACAACTATGTTCTCAATGAACCCAAAAAACTCATTAATATCAAAGCTGAATAGTTTTGGAAGTAGTTTTTAGTTTGTTTTTAGTTATAGCTATTTTAGGGGGATAACTGTGTGTGCAGGTGACTATTACTGTGCATAATTATTAGGCAACTTAACAAAAAACAAATATATACCCATTTCAATTATTTATTTTTACTAGTGAAACCAATATAACATCTCAACATTCACAAATATACATTTCTGACATTCAAAAACAAAACAAAAACAAATCAGTGACCAATATAGCCACCTTTCTTTGCAAGGACACTCAAAAGCCTGCCATCCATGGATTCTGTCAGTGTTTTGATCTGTTCACCATCAACATTGCGTGCAGCAGCAACCACAGCCTCCCAGACACTGTTCAGAGAGGTGTACTGTTTTCCCTCCTTGTAAATCTCACATTTGATGATGGACCACAGGTTCTCAATGGGGTTCAGATCAGGTGAACAAGGAGGCCATGTCATTAGATTTTCTTCTTTTATACCCTTTCTTGCCAGCCACGCTGTGGAGTACTTGGACGCGTGTGATGGAGCATTGTCCTGCATGAAAATCATGTTTTTCTTGAAGGATGCAGACTTCTTCCTGTACCACTGCTTGAAGAAGGTGTCTTCCAGAAACTGGCAGTAGGAATGGGAGTTGAGCTTGACTCCATCCTCAACCCGAAAAGGCCCCACAAGCTCATCTTTGATGATACCAGCCCAAACCAGTACTCCACCTCCACCTTGCTGGCGTCTGAGTCGGACTGGAGCTCTCTGCCCTTTACCAATCCAGCCACGGGCCCATCCATCTGGCCCATCAAGACTCTCATTTCATCAGTCCATAAAACCTTAGAAAAATCAGTCTTGAGATATTTCTTGGCCCAGTCTTGACGTTTCAGCTTGTGTGTCTTGTTCAGTGGTGGTCGTCTTTCAGCCTTTCTTACCTTGGCCATGTCTCTGACTATTGCACACCTTGTGCTTTTGGGCACTCCAGTGATGTTGCAGTTCTGAAATATGGCCAAACTGGTGGCAAGTGGCATCTTGGCAGCTGCACTCTTGACTTTTCTCAGTTCATGGGCAGTTATTTTGTGCCTTGGTTTTTCCACACACTTCTTGCGACCCTGTTGACTATTTTGAATGAAACGCTTGATTGTTCGATGATCACGTTTCAGAAGCTTTGCAATTTTAAGAGTGCTGCATCCCTCTGCAAGATATCTCACTATTTTTGACTTTTCTGAGCCTGTCAAGTCCTTCTTTTGACCCATTTTGCCAAAGGAAAGGAAGTTGCCTAATAATTATGCACACCTGATATAGGGTGTTGATGTCATTAGACCACACCCCTTCTCATTACAGAGATGCACATCACCTAATATGCTTAATTGGTAGTAGGCTTTTGAGCCTATACAGCTTGGAGTAAGACAACATGCATAAAGAGGATGATGTGGTCAAAATACTCATTTGCCTAATAATTCTGCACTCCCTGTATTATCAAATTTGCTTCAATCTTTTGGTATCATTTGTTGAAGGAGCAGCAATGCATTACTGTTTTCTAACTGAACAAATGGGTGAGCCAATGAGAATCAGTATATATATATGCAGCCACCAATCAGCAGCTAGAACCTATCGGCCAGATTACAAGTTTTGCGTTATAGCTCATAACAATGATTTTTCACTACCGCTGCTATTACGAGTCTTGTTACGGCCAAAAAGGTGTACCGCACACCTTTTTGGCCGTAACGCAACGTAACTACCGCACCTTTCAAAAAGTCCTTTTTCAATTGGACTTCCATAGCGCCGGTATTACGAGTTTTGCCTGTGAGGCCAAAAAGTGAGTGGTACAGCCCATACCGACAAGATTCGTACCGACATCTAAAGTCAGTAGTTATGGGTTTCTGCGCTACAAAGCTGTAGCATAAAACTCATAACTAAAGTGTTAAAAAGTACACCAACACCCATAAACTACCTATTATCCCCTAAACCGAGGCCCTCCCGCATCGCAAAGACTATAATAAAATTATTAACCCCTAATCTGTTACTCCGGACATCGCCGCCACTATAATAAACATTATAACCCCTAAACCGTCGCACTCCCGCCTCGCAAACACTAGTTAAATATTATTAACCCCTAATCTGCTGTCCCTAACATCGCCGCCACTATACTATATTTATTAACCCCTAAAGATAAGTCTAACCCTAACCCTCGCAAACTTTAGTTAAATATTATTAACCCCTAATCTGCCGCCCCAACATCACTGCCTCCACTATACTAAAGTTATTAACCCCTAAATCTAACCATAACCCTAAGTTTAAGCCTAACACCCCTAATTTAAATATAATTAAAATAAATCAAATAAAAAATTACTATCATTAACTAAATAATTCCTATTTAAAACTAAATACTTACCTATAAAATAAACCCTAAGCTAGCTACAATATAACTAATAGTTACATTATAGCTAGATTAGGGTTTATTTTTATTTTACAGGCAAGTTTGTACTTATTTTAACTAGGTAGATTAATTAGTAAATAATTATTAACTATTTACTAACTACCTAGTTAAAATAAATACAAATTTACCTGTAAAATAAAACCTAACCTGTCTTACACTAACACCTTCCATTACACTAAAATTAAATAAATTACATTAATTAAATACAATTAACTAAATAAAAAACAAACAAACACTAAATTGCAAAAAATAAATAAGAAATTATCAAATATTTAAACTAATTACACATAATCTAATAGCCCTATCAAAATAAAAAAGCCCCCCCAAAATAAAAAAAACCCTAGCCTAAACTAAACTGCCAATAGCCCTTAAAAGGGCCTTTTGCGGGGCATTGCCCCAAAGAAATCAGCTCTTTCACCTGTAAAAAAAGATACAAACAACGAATCCCCAACAGTAAAAGCCACACAACCAACCCCCCCCCAAAAAAAACCTACCTAAAAAACCTAAACTCCCCATTGCCCTGAAAATGGCATTTGGATGGGCATTGCCCTTAAAAGGGCATTTAGCTCTTTTTCGTTGCCCAAAGTCCCTAAGCTAAAAATAAAACCCACCCAAGAAACCCTTAAAAAAACCTAACACTAACCCCCGAAGATCCACTTACAATTTTTGAAGACCAGACATCTATCCTCATCCAAGCAGGCAGAAGTCCTCATCGAAGCGGCAAGAAGTCCTCAACGAAGCTGGGAGAAGTCTTCATCCAAGCGGCAAGAAGTCATCCTCAAGGCGGGCAGAAGTCTTCATCCAGACGGCATCTTCTATCTTCATCCTTCCAACGTGGAGCGGCTCCATCTTCAAGACATCCTGCGCGGAGCATCCTCTTCTTTCGACTCTTCTCGAAAAGAATGAAGTTTTCTTTAAATGACGTCATCCAAGATGGCGTCCCTTGAATTCCGATTGGCTGATAGAATTCTATCAGCCAATCGGAATTAAAGGGTAAAAAATCCTATTGGCTGATCCAATCAGCCAATAGGATTGAGCTTGCATTCTATTGGCTGTTCCAATCAGCCAACAGAATGCAAGCTCAATCCTATTGACTGATTGGATCAGCCAATAGGATTGAAGCTCAATCCTATTGGCTGATTGCATCAGCCAATAGGATTTATTACCCTTTATTCCGATTGGCTGATAGAATTCTATCAGCCAATCGGAATTCATGGGATGCCATCTTGGATGACGTCATTTAAAGGAAATTTTAAAGGAAACATTCTTCAAGAGGAGTCGAAAGAAGAGGATGCTCCATGCCAGATGTCTTGAAGATGGAGCCGCTCCGCGTCGGAAGGATGAAGAAAGAAGTTGCAGTCCTGATGAAGACTTCTGCCCGCCTTGATGACGACTTCTTGCCGCTTGGATGAAGACTTCTCCCGGCTTCATTGAGGACTTCTTGCCACTTCGATGAGGACTTCTGTCCGCATGGATGAGGATAGATGTCCAGTCTTCAAAAACTGTAAGTGGATCTTCGGGGGTTAGTGTTAGGTTTTTTAAGGGTTTCTTGGATGGGTTTTATTTTTAGCTTAGGGGCTTTGGGCAATGAAAAAGAGCTAAATGCCCTTTTAAGGGCAATGACCATCCAAATGCCCTTTTCAGGGCAATGGGGAGCTTAGGTTTTTTAGGTAGTTTTTTTTTGGGGGGGTTGGTTGCGTGGCTGGTGGGTTTTACTGTTGGGGGGTTGTTTGTATTATTTTTTTTTACAGGTGAAAGAGCTGATTTCTTTGGGGCAATGCCCCGTAAAAGGCCGTTTTAAGGGCTATTGGCAGTTTAGTTTAGGCTAGGATTTTTTTTATTTTGGGGGGGCTTTTTTATTTTGATAGGGCTATTAGATTAGGTGTAATTAGTTTAAGTATTTGATCATTTCTTTTTTCTTTTTTGTAATTTAGTGTTTTTTTTGTAATTTAGTTAATTGTATTTAAATAATGTAATTTATTTAATTTTAGTGTAATGTTAGGTGTTAATGTAAGACAGGTTATGTTTTGTTTTACAGGTAAATTTGTATTTATTTTAACTAGGTAGCTAGTAAATAGTTAATAACTATTTACTAACTAATCTACCTAGTTAAAATAAATACTATTAGTCATATTGTAGCTAGCTTAGGGTTTATTTTATAGGTAAGTATTTAGTTTTAAATAGGAATTAATTAGTTAATGAGAGTAATTTTTATTTTGATTTATTTTAATTGTATTTAAGTTAGGGGTGTTAGGGTTAGATTTAGGGTTAGGTTTAGGGATTAATATATTTATTTAGTGTTAGTGATGTGGGAGGTCAGAGGTTTAGGGGTTAATAACTTTAGTATAGTGGCGGTGGCGACGATGGGGGCGGTACATTAGTGGTTAATAAATTTAGGTATGTGGCGGCGACATTGGGGGCGGCAGATTAGGGGTTATTAAGTGTAATGTAGGTAGCGACGACATTAGCGGCATCATATTAGGGGTTAATAAGTGTAATGTAGGTAGCGGCGATGTCGGGGGCGGCAGATTAGGGATTAATAAGTGTAAGGTAGGTAGCGGCGATATCAGGGGCAGCAGATTAGGTCAATTGGAAAATTATATTCTCTATCTTAATCATGAAATATTTTTTGGGGTTTCATGTACCTGTACCGCTATTATCTACATATAGTGAATTTATTCATGTTTTTATATATCACACACACACACAATATATATATATATATATATATATATATATATATATATATATATATATATATATATATAATGTGGCAGGGCTGTGCACTCAATCGTCTCCCAGGGTGCTAGTGGATATACACAGTAGCAAAAAGAAAACTTGCACTCACTGGAGTTTTGAAAATCAAATTTACTGTGGCAGTGTAACGTTTCGGGATAATATATCTCCTTCCTCAGATGTCATGGTTTTAAAGCAATGTTAAACAGAGTTTAAGCAATTTTAAACAATGTACTTCTGTAATTTAATTTTGCTTTCTTTTCTTGGTATCATTTTGTGAAGTGTAAAACTAGGTAGGCTCATAGGAGCTCAGGAGTGTGCATGTGTCTAGCACTTTATGCCAGTCATGTTTGCAACAATGTTATACTTTGTTGAAAACACTGCTCCCATAGAGTGCAATAGACGTGTGCACACTCCTGAGCTCCTATGAGCCTACCTAGGTTTACTTTTTAGCCCTCCACGCAGCAGGGTTTGCAGCTATGTCAATCTCAAAGGGACATGAAACCCAAAATATTTATTTCATGATTCAGATAAAGCATACAATTTTGAACATATCAATTTACTTTTATTATCTATATTATTTGCTTCCTTATCTTGGTATCCTTTGCTGAAAGAGCTGCAATGCATTACTGGGAGCTAGCTGAGCACATCAGGTGAGCATATACCAAGAAGCATATTTGTGCGGTCACCAATCATCACCTAGCTCCCAATATTGCGGCTCCTGAGCCTACTCAGGTATGCTTTTCAGCAAAGGATATCAAGAGAGCAACGCAAATGTAATAAGAGAAATACATTGAAAAGTTGTTTAAAGTCACATACTTTATCTCAGGGGTTTTCAAACCTGTCCTCAAGCCTTCCTAACAGCCCAGATGTTCAGGATTACAATGGGTGAGAGCAGGTTAATAACCACGTTTATTAATCAGCTGGTTGTTTCACCTGTGCTCCAGTTCAGATATCCTGACAATCTGGCTTGTTAGGGAAGCCCGAAGACAGGTTTGAAAAACCCTTCTCTATCTGAATCATGAAAGAAAAAAATTGGGTTTCTTATCCCTTTAATCTTTGTTTGTATTGACCTATTATTGAGTTGTCCCTGGATTCTATGAACAGACAAGTCACTATATTTTTAAAATATTTAACAACCTGTCCCAATACATATCAAATATGATCATGCTAACTGTATTAGATATTATTACAAGTTCCTTATGTTGTGATTAAAGCATGGACTGTGAAAAAGGTTGCATACTTGTATAACTGAAATGATAATGCCCCCTAGAGTGTAGGTAAAGATTAGGGTTTACCCTTGGTTAAAAAAATGGCTGCAACACATTAAAGAGCAATTAAAGCTACAACATTAACAAGGTTAGGGGTAAGTTTAGTAAGAAGTTAGGATTTTGGATTGATGTAATATTAAGGTTTATTTAACTGCTTTGGTGCAGAGAAGGCATATTATTTACAAGTATAGGTTTGGAGCAGTTCTTACAGCCAAGAAGGTTTACAACAATTTGTCAGGGTAGGAAATTTAATCTCACTATTTCATATATGGAACATTAGGTTTAAGACATTTTAAATACAACTTCTTATATACACTCAAATGCTGCAATCACCACTTGGTCACCGTTGCCATAGTTTTAATGCCCTTGATCTATTTATTGCACTTTTTTATGCGCCAACATTTTTTTTAAAGCAGCATTACAATAGTAAATCAAATAAAGTTCCAGATTACAAGTGGAGCGGTATTTATCGCTCCCGCTCACGCTTTAATTCCGCTAGAAGTAAGCTTTTTGCACGTGTCGGGTAGCCCTCATATTACAAGTTGAAAGTAAAAACCCAATCCCTTAATTACCCATTCCCCAGTTTTGCATAACCAACACAGTTATAATAATTGTACCTCTGTAATTACCTTGTATCTAAGCCTCTGCAGACTGCCCTCTTATTTCAGTTCTTTTGACAGAATTGCATTTTAGCCAATCAGTGCTCACTCCATGGTAAATTCACGTGTATGAGCTCAATGTTATCTATATGAAACACACAAACTAACGCCCTCTAGTGGTGGAAAATAGTCAAAATGCATTTAGATTAGAGGTGGCCTTCAAGGTCCAAGAAATTAGCATATGCACCTCCTAGGTTTAGCTTTCAACTAAGAATACCAAGAGAACAAAGCAAAATTGGTGATAAAAGTAAATTGGAAAGTTGTTTAAAATGACATGCCCTATTTGAATCATGAAAGTTTTTTTTGGACTTGTCTGTCCCTTTAAGCCCTTATATCTTTTTTTACAATATTTTTTTAAAAATAATTTTTATTAGATGGTGTTATTATGAGTGTAACTGTACTTTGTAATGCATATTTGTGACACTTTTTTATTTCTCAAAACAGTTAACCAGAGAGGAAGCACTATCCCAATGAGCGTTAACTTCAATTGCGCTCATGCGATCACATTTACTTTCAACTTGTAATATGAGCAAACACTCCAATGCGCTCAAACACCCGCAATAAACCCCTTTTTGCTTGCACGTAGCTGTTAGTGCTCCACTCGTAATCTGGCCCTTAGTGTATGAAAAAATTAAATAAAGAAACCAAACATATACATAAGATATTTACAAATATAAATTACCATAATTTATCTTATATAGATCTTAAAAAAGTGACATTTATTTGTACATTTTGTTTTCAATTTATTAGGCTACCCCTTATTCAAATAATCTGAGAAAATAGGGTCTAAAATCTCTTGCACCAATAAAAAAACAAAACGCACAATCTCACAAGTCTAGTATAATTATATAGTGCTAGATTACAAGCGGTGTGCTAATGTTAGCGCGTGTGATATAAGAATATTGCAGACATGTTAATTTGCACTCGTATTACAAGCTGAAAGCAAACACGAGAGCGCAATCGCATTTTACGCTCATCTGAACTCCTTGCGTATACGGCAGTGTGTTAAAAAAAAAGTTGCATCAAGCACAGAATAAATACATTTAAAATTACAGTTATTATTCTGAAATGAACCAGTTAACCTTAATACATCACTTAAAAGGGCCTTTGTATGGCATTGCCCTAAGTTAAACAGCTCTTTTGCTACAAAAAACAAACAACCCCCCTAAAAAAATTCATTACACAAAATAAAAAACAAATTATCAAAAATAATAAAAATTATTCCTATTCTAATACACATTTAAAAAAAAAAAAAAACACCAAAATAAAAAACCTAATCTAGAATAAACTGCCAATGGCCCCTAAAAGGACCTTTTTGTAGGGCATTGTCCTAATGAAATCAGCTCTGTTTCTGAAAACAAAAATTACAAACACCCACTAACCTGACAAACCCCCCCCCCCCCAAACCCACAAAATAAAAAAAAACTATCTAAAAAACCTTAGCTACCCAGGGCATTTAGCTCTTTTACATGCCCAAACCCTAATCTAAAATCAAAACCCACCCAAAAAAAACCCTTAAAAAAAACCCTAAAGATCCACTTACAGTTTTTGAAGTCCCACTTGAACGATCTTCATCCAGGAGGCGAAAAGTCTTTATCCAGGAGGCCTCTTCAATCTTTATCCAGGCGGCATCTCTATCTTGATCCCGCCGGCGCGGAGCGGGTCCATCCTGAAGACATCCGGCACGTAGCATCCTCTTCATACGGTCGCCGCCATACACTGAATCTTCAATGCAAGGTACGCGATCCAAGATGGCGTCCCTTGCATTCCTATTGGCTGAAAATTTTGAATCAGCCAATAGGAATTAGAGCTGCTAAAATCCTATTTGCTGTTCAATCATGGCAGATTAGTGGTTAATAATATTTAAATAGTGTTTGCGTTGCGAAAGGGCAGCGGTTTAGGGGTTAATAAGTTTATTATAGTGGTGACGATGTCGGGGAGCAGCGGAATAGGGGTTAATAAATTTTTTAGTGGCGGCGATGTCGGGAGCGGCAGATTAGAGGTTAATAAATTTAATATAGTGTTTGCAATACGGGAGGGCCTCGGTTTAGGGGTTAATAGGTAGTTTATGGGTGTTTAGTGTACTTTGTAGCTATTTAGTTATGAGTTTTATGTTACAGATTTGGCTTTACGGATCTTGTCGTTTTAGGCTGTAACTCCGTTTTTTTAGCCAGAACGCAAAACTCGTAATGGCAGCGCTATGGGAATCCCATAAAAAAATGTCATTATTAAGAGTGCGGTACTGACGTTGCCTTACAGGCTAAAAGGCTTCCGGTACACCGACAAGACTCGTAATGGCTATTATTTTCGCTGAGATTACCATATTTTCAGCGTTAAAAGACGAACGCACAGACTTGTAATCTAACTGAATGTTTTTTACTTCACATATTGTATGTGAAGTTATTAAAGGGACATGAAACAAAAAAAAATATTTCATGATTCAGACACAGCAAGCAAGTTTATATGACTTTATAATTTATGTCTGTTATCAAAGTATCTTCCTTCTCCTGGTATCTTTTGTTGGGATAAGCTCTGGAGCACTATATGGCAGCTGTTTTGCAAGAATGTTATCCATTTCCAAAAGCACTAGATGTCATCACTATTTTCTGCCATGTAGTGCTCAAGACAGCTACCTAAGTATCTCTTCCACAAAGAATTCCATGAGATCAAAGCAAATTTAATAATAGAAGTAAACTGGAAACTTTTTTTTAAAACTGCATGTGTGAATCACAAAAGAAAATGAATTTGGGTTCCTTTAACCTTGCACTAGATAATGCATACTTGCTTCAAGCCAGACGCCCCCAAATATTTTAGCTCGTTTGGGATTTAATTGAAATATTTTCTCTCTTTTACTAAATAACCAACGACAAAGACATAAGTACAAATTGTTACAAAAATATATATCAGACAAATTCTTATGTGATATGAATAAAAGATCTTTCCATTTCTGTCAACCACACTAACAAAGATTAAAACAGTGCAGCTTTGAGGCCATCAATCATATCTGAGGACAAGCAAGGCCAACCTTTAGACTTTCCAGGCACAGTTTATTCCTCACTCCTATGACCCTTGCTTTGTCGTCACTAAAATATAATACACTTGCTGCGGGAACAGTTTTGCTTATCAGAGTTACAGAGTATGGACAGTGAAACGTAAGGCAAAGAAAAGGGACTAATAAGTAACATTATTTAATCAGGCAGTTGCCCCTCTGACCCAGGCTCTGGTCAGAAAGAAAGTTTTTTTTATTTTAGTTCTTTTTAAAGTTAATCTTTTAGTGATTTCATATAATCTGTTGCTGCAATATTATGTGTATCACTTAAAAAAGGCTTGTTTCATACATTCATATGTATAAACACTCCAGTCCATAGTAAAATAATTGTAAACTGAAAATGTCATTACCTATTACATACAGTAAAAATGATGAGATATCAAATCTAAATCTAATTATTATGAGTATCACTCTCACAAGTCAGATTATGAATCAGGTAAACTAAACAAAGATAGGTCAGATGCTCACACCCTATAAGCTTTCCCAATGAGATCTATGATCTCCCAATACACAGACTATGTTAGACGAAGTATGTATATATATATATATATATATAAATATACAGTATATAAAAAATGTAATACACATTAATAAAGGATACTAGTTGTGGCCACAACTCTAAAACATATACATATACCCTTTTTATTGTGTATAAAATTATCTCTCTCTCTATAATATATATATATATATATATATATATATATATATATATATATATATATATATACTTCTTATTAGGACTTTTATTTTACCCTAGCTTTTTAACGCTTCCCAGGTTGTATCTTTTCAGATTATGAATGAGCTAATGATTTTCATACCATTGCTATGTACAAATCAACAGGTAAACATAATGTTTGAAAAGATAAACAGCATTACAATAGGAAACATTTGATATTACAAAAACTCTGTAGAATACAGCTAAATGATATGCTAGAACCTCAATAGCTATAGTTGTATGTAAATATCTTTTTTTTTAGTGAGTGGGGTCTGAACGCCTTCATCATTTAATTTACTGATTCAAGTAACATGCCCCTCCATATCTATAGTTATTATCATATAATTAGACTCTAACGATGCTTGTGCATTTTCATGTAACTGTGGGTGATACAAACCAGCAAGTCAGAGAGCAAAATAATTCTGAGATCCTGTAGCAATTTACCAGTGGTTTACATGACGCTAGTGACTCATGTTGCTAATTTTATTCTTGGTAACAAGCAAGACAAGATTCTGTGGCACAAAAGCATATTTTATTGGTAACTAAGCAAACTAGCTGTTCATAGTTAGAATAGTCAAATGGCCATTCTCAGGTTAAATATGATATATTTATATCTATATTTACATATAAAGATAGCTAGCTAGATAGATAGATAAATAGAAAGATAGATAGAAAGATAGATAGATGATAGATAGATAAATACAAACACGGTATACTTGCTGCTGACATCAAGCTGAGCAGAAAATAATAAAGTGCACTGATCTAAAAGGAAAATATGGGAGGAAATTAATGACATTAATATATGTCAAAACATTGCATATATTTTATGGATAACAGGTGTCTCGCACAGAAACATCTCCCAACTAAAATAAGTAACATCTAGGAGTAAATATATTAATGAATGACTCAATATTTTTTTTAAATGTTTGATAGCTTAAATCTGTAGGTGTACAACTGGTTTGTTCCTGCAGCAATTGGTGGCCATATTTTTCTTTAATAAATAGAATTTAATAGGAAGCAATGAAATGTTCCCTTCACAACTGTAAATCTTTAAAAACAGTACCCAAATTTGAATTAAAATGTATAATACTGGACAAAGTAAGCATTACTAGGTTCCTAACAATGAAAACATAAGTTGCTCTGCCCCCCCCCCCCCCAATCAAGATGTTGAAACATTCTGTGATGTCTAAAAACCCTGAGTGAGGCTAATTGGAACCCTGAATAAAAAGCTCTGGGTATAATAAATGTCAATGAAGTTAAAAAAATAAAACAACAATTTTCAAGTTGGACTTGATGATAAAAAATTGTGTATTTTACCAAAGTCGGAAGGGAGAGATTCAGAGAAATATCCTTTTACTATTTTACCAAAGGAGAGAAATATCCTTATACAGTATATGTGTTTACAACCATGTTGTACAGGTAAGTACAATCCTATCCTATATAACAAAAGGCCAAGTATGTTTGTCCAACGCAGTCATGCGCAATAAAGACTGTGCAAGACAAACAAACCTGGCCTTAATCCCTTAACGACCAGCACCAATGCGCAGTAGAGACTGCGCAAGACAAGCCCTTAAGG
Source organism: Bombina bombina (assembly GCF_027579735.1). Lineage (NCBI taxonomy): Eukaryota > Metazoa > Chordata > Amphibia > Anura > Bombinatoridae > Bombina > Bombina bombina. Next base: position 331,990,371 of record NC_069500.1, on the reverse strand, counting down.
ACCAGTGTTGTACCCTGTACGATGCTGCTGTCCTGGGCCTCTCTCTGCTGCAATCTCACTAAAAGTAGTGGGGCAGTGCAGAAATAGTCTTGCAGAGGCACCAAAGCAGAGAGGGACACTCTGTGTCCCTCTCTGCATTAGGCAGCGGTGGTGCCAATCGTTGGTGGTGTGGGAGGGTTAGGAGGGAGGCGGGAGGGCGGCCCATCGCTGTAGAGGGGTGGGAGCGGGTGGGACAACTGCACTGCAAAAAATATATTTCAGAGCGGCAGGGAGGGGGAAGGAGGGAGGGGGGATGAGGGAGAGGGGATCCGAGTGGATGGGGGGATCAGAGGGTAGGGAAAGTTTCTTGGAGGGAGAGGTGGGAGGGAGTTAGACACATTTTGGCCCGTGTACATAGGCTTTAACACTAGTTAAAACATAACTCACCAAATATGCAGCCTGTCAACGTGTTTCAACCTCTCACAGGTCTTTATTAAGACAGGTTCCATATTTGGTGAGTTATGTTTAATTGTACTTACAAGTATTAGACTTATTATACTATTTGGTGCTTTGCATGTTTTTACAGTGTATGTATCCTTGTCTATCTTGTATATTCTGGAAGCAGTCATTGTGGAATATATGTTAAAGATCATCTGTTGACATATCTGCAAACTATTCCTATGAGGATTAAGTATGATGATATATTTCCAGTGGATTGAGGACTTTATCTGGACTTTTATCTTATAAACGTTTTAACTTTATTTTGTATTGATTTTGGGATTATGTAATTGCAATATTAATATGATATTTTACTGTCTAGATTTGTGCACAAATATTAGATGTATTTATATTTAAACATGTTTGAATAGTCCTCTGCTTCCATATAATACTTTAGATTTGAGTGCAACCTTTTTCTATATATTACAGATTTATTTTTTTACCTTCAAGTGTTAAAGAGGTTTTATAGGTTTGTTTGGATCAGTACTGTGAGTGATTTTTCTACCATTTTTTTGTGTGTGAAAACAATAGCCAATGTCACTTAATGTGTAAAAAGCAATATATTTCTGAAATTCCATTTACTTTCACATGAGTGTAGTGGGTTTAAGTGAGCTTTTGTAACCTTATAGCAATATAAAACATTAACATTTTAAATGATGCATTTCAAAGAAAGATTTGAATATGAGAAATAATTATTTAAAAATCTGATTTATTTTGCAGCTCAGGCAGCAAATAGTTCTACATTGTTTTATTTTATTCTACTATTAAATGGTTTACTTTGTTGGTTAATTAAGAATGCAGCTGTATTTTATTCATTTGTTTAAATAGGATAGAAACATGAAATGCCATCTGGGAACCAAGAGAGGGGTAAGTCAATGCTTGCAAAGGCAAACTTGTGCCTTACCATTAAAAATGTTTTCCAGCTTTTGCTCAGTCATTTTATGTTAAAAATCTAACTGATGCTTAAGAACATCCTTTTATATGCTTATAGTTTACTGCATAAACTCTCTATGTATTCTAACAAACAGTTGTGTAGTGAGTGAATTTTAATATGTAGATATATTATTTTAATTTTACATAATAAGAATCATCTTCTTAAGGTGACAGGTTAGTTAAATACTGTAGAAACCCTTATAGAGTCAGTAACGTCATCTTTGTAATAATAACTTGAGTTTTGCCCTAGGCCCAACCCTCATATTATTTTAGAACCTATCAACTCAATGACATGTACACTGTTGGACTACAATTAGCCACCAATCAGCAAGCGCTACCTAGGTACTGAACCAAAAATGGTCCGGCTCCTAAGCTTTAATTCCTGTTTTTTAAATCAAGATAACAAAGAAAAATTGCTCTATCCGAATCATGAAAGAAAACATTTGGGTTTTATATTGCTTTTACGTTCCGATTTCTATAATACGATTACATCAAAGATATATTTGGTGTGTTAAATAAAGCATACATTTTAATTGTAGACAAAAGAAGAAAACAGCGCAACCCACGTTTCAAGTGAAATAATTGAATAGGTGATCACACGCAAATATAAAAACATACTTACGAAAAGTATTTACTTAAAAAGCACATATATAATCCTCCACACTGGAGTCCACAATCATAGCGACTGACAGTGTCTCAAAGTTAGCAGTTAATTTAATCAAACAACCCTCCTCCATCAGCGTGCAGTTGTAGATAATTCAAACAGCCCGCTCTCCTTCTGAGATCAAGCTACGCATACACACTTTGGCCAAAAAACCTTACGCGTTTCATCCGGTATCGTCTGGACTTTGTCAAGGGATAATTATGGACACAATAGATAGTGTCTAATATAATCATAAAACTCTTCTCATTGGTTAACATATCTGATCGCATCATAACTCCAAGGGATGAATTACGAATCTAACTTATACGAAAGGCTTCATTAATTACCCTAAAACACATATCTTATAGTAAATACATACAATGAAAAGCCTAATACACAAATCACACTGATAATATGGTACATATAATGACTAAAAGTAAAATCAAATCCTAATAAAAACTTGTTTAAAAGACACAGAATAAATTTATCAACACATTATGGACTACTTAATAAATTTAATCCCCACCATTAAGCTCCTAAGGACTCATCTCTAAAAATGAATAATTAAACATTCAAGATGCTAACAAATAAACAGCTAGCATAATTATAAATATGCCTTTTATACTAAATATTTAATTAGAGAATAGACTTATAAAAATGCTTGCACATCTAGATCTATATTTAGACCCCTATGATGTAAACTGTTGGTATTTTTTATCCATAGGGTCTCTCTCTGTCTCAATTTTAGACTATTCTCTGTGTTAGGGGGAATCCAATCTATCACCTGAATGGAAATGCCTCTTTCACATTTACCATGAATTAGTTTGAAATTGTTGGACACGCTATGACTATGCAGTCCTATTTTTATTTTACATAGATGTTCACTGAATCTCTTTCTAATATTACGTTATGTACATCCTATGTAGATCAAATCACATCCACATTTCAGGAGGTACACTACGTAAGTCGATTCACATGTGCATCTACAATTTATTTCAAGCTGTTTAATATTATTAAAATTACAAAAAGTATTTCCTTTTGAAGTGTATTTGCACATACTGCATTTAGATTTCCAAATGTATACATTAGGTATAGAGAGCCAATTACTCAAACTATTACTGTCAGATGTACTCTTATTAATCATATTATTAACTGGTCTCAATTTACTTGGGGCTAGATGATTTTTCAGATTCATGTTTCTCTTAAAGGTGATAACAGGTTTATCTCCAACTACTTCTCTCAGTATAGGGTCTGCTTTTATAATCCCCCAGTGTTTGTTGAGAATCTTCCTGACAATCCCTACACCTTTATTTTTAGACTAGATGAAGAAGAATTTATTACTGATTGCTTTTCATACATGTTCAATAACCCTCATTAAAAATTTAATCAGATACAGAGAACAAAAACTATCTAAACTAAATGAGGACATTGAAAATGTTATTGAAAGGATTCAACCTTTCAAAACTGAAGAGAAGTGGAGGACTTTAAATAATAGCATTCAGAATAGGACAGCAAAATTTGAAAGTGAAATCAAGGCAATGATACATAAAAAATGACTAGAGATATAGAGCATTTTAAAGAAAATAAAGTCTATTCCTATAAAAGAAAGGTGGATACTGTACCAAAGGAGATAACATTAGAAAACACTACTAATAATAAAAATGTGATCAAAACTGGATGGGGGAACCAGTCAAATATATACCCTAATTCCAATAATTCTAATAATTCATTTCATAAACAGGGCCTCTCACATTATGGCAACCAGGGTAAATCTACATTTAAAGTGGGTAACTATCAAAGAAGGGAATATTCTAATAATTATAACAACAGATTACCCAGAAATAGGAAAAGATACTTACAGAAGGAGGACTATAGACAGTTACATCATCAGGGGAAAAAGGGGAATAAAGGGGAACATTCAGGAGGTGGGTTACCAGATTGGCACAAAATGGGAGCTAAACCTAAGGGTGCAAATGAGCCCTCCACTATTATTCCTTTTTTAGAACAACGCCCAAGAGAAGTAAGAGGAGAGAGGGACATGGAAAATTGGGATATCAGAAGAGGGGAAAAGAAGTCTAGAACTAGAAGAGGAACCAGGGCAGGGACAAGAGTACACAAGACAAAACTTAAGGAGGGACAGATGAATTATATGAAATGTAATATTATTAATCTCTCTAATGTGAGCCTTACTAACAATCGTCCAGATTACGAGTTTTGCGGTAAGGGGGGTGCGGTGCTAACTTGCACGTTATTGTCACCGCTCACTTTCCTACAGCGCTGGTATTACAGGTTTTTATAAACCCGGCGTTAAAAGACAAGAAGTGAGCGTAGAGCAAAATTGTGCTCCATACCGCACTCCAATACCAGCGCTGCTTAAGTCAGCGGTGAGCTGGTTGTACGTGTTCGTGCACGATTTCCCCATAAACATCAATGGGGAGAGCCGGCTGAAAAAAAGACTAACACCTGCAATAAAGCAGCATAAAGCTCAGTAACGCAGGCCCATTGATTCCTATGGGGAAACACATTTTATGTTTACACTAGGGTTGCACCGATACCAATACTAGTATCGGTATCGGTACCGATACCAAGTATTTGCATGAGTACTTGCACCGATACTTAAACCGATACCTCCACTTCCTACCCATATGCTACCTTGTGACGTTTTTTCAAAATGCATGTTCCCATTTCAATTTAAACTGGAGTGGAGACTAAACTAAAAATTGTTTACTACTGTTCTCCCAATACCAATTGCTGTTATTTGTATTATTGTAGTAGAGATTACTGTACCTCGTTCAGACAAATCCCTGAAGTACTGGGCAGTTAATAAACAGATTTCCAGCTCTGGCTAAAATGGCCCAAAAATATCTTTCTGCCCCATGCAGTAGTTTGGAAAGTGAAAGACTGTTCAACTTAGAGTCGAACCTCCATACAAATGTCAGATTGATGTTATATAACAGCCCTACAAACCAATTGCATCACCCATTTAAATTTAATATTTTATTGTAATATTTTTTATTTATAAACATGTTCAGTAAACTTTTGACAAATAAAACTGTTTTATTATTTCATAATGTCTTTTGAATTACAGTCCTTTATAATTATAAAGAAGGACTCTTAAATAATTAGTCTGTATTGTGCTTGGTAAACTGTCACATGACATTAAAAAAAAGTATCGGTAATTGGTATCGGCGAGTATTTGAAAACAAGTATTGGTACTTGTACTCGGTCATAAAAAAATGGTATCGGTGCAACCCTAGTTTACACCTAACATGAACCCTGAGTCTAAACACCCCTAATATTACACTTATTAACCCCTAATCTTCCGCCCCGACATCGCCGACACCTACATTATACTTATTAACCCCTAATCTGCCGCTCTGGACGTCGAAACCACTATAATAAACATGTATATTACACACACAAAAAACAACAAGGGCACTCTAAAGGCAAGCTCCTCGATATTCTTAGTTGCTTAAGATAATTTTTTTATTAGTATCGATATATTATTCCTTTTGAGGAGTGGTGCTAGCATTTAATGCAATACTTCTGAAAACAATTGGGATAAAGTTCCCTGGAAAGAAATGCTTATATAGCACTCTCTGCCCAGACAGTCTGGGCAGAGAGTGCTATATAAGCATTTCTTTCCAAGGAACTTTATCCCAATTGTTTTCAGAACTATAATAAACATATTAACCCCTAAACTGCCGCACTCCTGCCTTGCAAACACTAGTTAAATATTATTAACCCCTAATCTGCTGTCCCTAACATCGCCGCCGCTATACTATATTTATTAACCCCTAAACCTAAGTCTAACCCTAACAACCCCTAACTTAAATATAATTAAAATAAATCTAAATAAAACCTACTATTAATAACTAAATAATTCCTATTTAAAACTAAATACTTACCTGTAAAATAAACCCTAAGCTAGCTACAATATAACTAATAGTTACATTGTATCTAGCTTAGGGTTTATTTTTATTTTACAGGCAAGTTTGTATTTATTTTAACTAGGTAGAATAGTTAGTAAATAGTTATTAACTATTTACTAACTACCTAGCTAAAATAAATACAAATTTTCCTATAAAATAAAACCTAACCTGTCTTACACTAACACCTAACCTTACACTACAATTGAATAAATTACCTAAATTAAATACAATTAACTAAATTAAATACAATTACCTAAATTACAAAAAAAACCACTAAATTACACAAAATAAAAACAAATTACAAGATATTTAAATTAATTACACCTAATCTAATAGCCCTATCAAAATAAAAAATCCCCCCCCCAAATAAAAAAACCCTAGCCTAAACTAAACTACTAATAGCCCTTAAAAGGGCCTTTTGCGGGGCATTGCCCCAAAGAAATCAGCTCTTTTTAAAATACAAACAACCTCCCAACAGTAAAACCCACCACCCACACAACCAACCCCCCCAAAAAAAAGCTCCCCGTTGCTCTGAAAAGGGCATTTGGATGGGCATTGCCCTTAAAAGGGCATTAACCTGTATTGCAGCCCAAATCCCTAACCTAAAAATAAAACCCACCCATCAGCCAATAGGATTATTTTACCCTTAATTCCAATTGGCTGATAGAATTCTATCAGCCAATCGGAATCTAAGGGATGCCATCTTGGATGACATCATTTAAAGGAATCTTCATTCATCAGCTAGTCGTCGGAAGAAGAGGATGCTCTGCGCCAGATGTCTTGAAGATGACCATCTGGAGGACCACTTCTCCGGACTTCTCCTGGATTCGTTGAGCATGGATGTCGGCTCTTCAAAAATGTAAATGGATCTTCAGGGGTTAGTGTTAGGTTTTTTTAAGGATTTATTGGGTGGGTTTTATTTTTAGGTTAGGGCTTTGGGCTGCAATAGAGTTAAATGCCCTTTTAAGATGTTAGTGTAAGACAGGTTAGGTTTTATTTTACAGGTGAATTTGTATTTAACTATGTAGTTGGTAAATAGTTAATAACTATTTACTAACTATTCCACCTAGTTAAAATAAATACAAACTTGCCTGTAAAATAAAAATAAACCCTAAGCTAGTAACTATTAGTTATATTGTAGCTAGCTTAGGGTTTATTTTACAGGTAAGTATTTAGTTTTAAATAGGAATTATTTAGTTATTAATAGTAGGTTTTCTTTAGATTTATTTTAATTATATTTAAGTTAGGGGGTGTTAGGGCTAGGGTTAGGGTTAGACTTAGGTTTAGGGGTTAATAACTTTAGTATTGTGGCGGCGATGTTAGGGGCGGCAGATTAGGGGTTAATAAATGTATGTTGGTGGTGGCAATGTTAGGGACGGCAGATTAGGGGTTAATAATATTTAACTAGAGTTTGCGATGTGGGAGTATGGCGGTTTAGGGGTTAATATGTGTATTATAGTGGCGGCGATGTCCGGAGCGGCAGATTAGGGGTTAATAAATTTATTTTAGTGTTTGCGATGTGGTAGGGCCTCGTTTTAGGGGTTAATAGGTAGTTTATGGGTGTTAGGGAACTTTTTAGCACTTTAGTTATGAGTTTTATGCTACAGCTTTGTAGTGTAAAACTCATAACTACTAACTTTAGAATGCGCTATGAATCTTGCGGGAAAGGCTGTACCGCTCACTTTTTGGCCTAAAAAAAAAGCTTGTAATACCGGCGCTATGAAAATCCCATTGAAAAAAGACCTTACGCAAATTGTGTAAGTTAATTTGTGATACGGCCAAAAAATTGTGTGGGACAGCTGTACCTACAAGACTCATAATAGCAGCGGTAGTGAAAAAGTAGCATTATGAGCCTTAACGCTGTTTTTTTACTCATAATGCAAAACTCGTAATCTAGCCGAATGAAATTAAACTATTGGGGAAAGGGTTGAATTATGCTCCTAAATCTGTACTGAATAAACTAGAAATGTATATGGATGTTCAAAAGTTTGTTAGAAATTTTACTTTGAAACTGTACTATATGAAACAACAAGCACAAGGGAGTGATACGAACAATCCATTTTTAGAATGGAAAGATTTAGAAACTACTAAAATACTCAAATCACTTGAGAGAGAATCTTGTTTAGTTGTTTTGAATCTGCCAGAAGTGAAGGCTAATACCCTGTCTCTGGTGAATGTGTTAGATCTCTCGATTCATGAAGGGGAACGTAATATACAACATATGAGTTTAAGGGGTGAATCTATTTTTTATCCTATGGGGATGCAGGGAGGTCAGATCCCTGTGTTCAATATATTAGTTAGTGATGATTTGGAGAAACATCTATCAAAATGTCAAGTCAACAAAATATATAATGATAATTTGACCTATGAGGAACGTTTTGCGTTGAAAAATTTAAAATCTAATCATGAGATAATAATTAGGGCAGGCGACAAGTGCGGAGGTTTAGTAATCCAAAACAGACAGAATTATCTAAATGAGGCATACAATTTACTTAATGATAAAGATACGTATAGAGTGTTGAAAGCTAATCCCACAAGTTTGTATAATAAGGAATTAAATTATTTAGTGTTTCTGGCAAGGGATAACAGTATTTTCAATGAAAATGAAGTTAAATTTATTATACCTTTAATTTCTGTGGTCTCTACATTTTACCACCATCCTAAGGTTCATAAGAAGCTTAAAGATCCCCCTTGCAGACCTATCATATCAGGTATAGATTCCATCTGTCATAGTCTGTCTAAATATGTAGACCATTACCTCCAGCCTCTAGTAAGAAGGACAAAGTCGTTCATTAGAGACATCACTGAAGTAATTAGAAAGTTTGAAGGGGAAAGGCGGAGGGAAGATTACTGGTGGATAACATTTTATGTTTCTTCACTATACTAATATCCCCCATGAGAAGGTTTTAGAAACCATTAAAAGGGCTTTTAAACCATTAAAAGGGCTTTTAAAAATCTTAATCTACGAGAGATACAGGTTGATTTTATTTTAAACTCTATTATGTTTATTCTTACTCACAACTATTTTAAATTTGAAGGTAAATTTTATCAAAACAGATTAAAGGGATGGCGATGGGGATGACTTTTGCCCCATCCTATGCAAATCTTTTTATGTATGATTTTGAAAACTATTATGTGTGGGAGGATAATCTGTTTAATAATCATCTTTTAAAATATTTTAGATATATTGATGATATTATCATCTTATGGAAGGGTGATGAACTCTCTATCAGTAAATTTTCAGATCATCTCAATACCAATAATTATAACCTAAGTTTTACAGAGAAACATTCAAAAATCGAAATTGAATTTTTAGACTTGGTTTTATTTCATGATGAGAATAATCAAATATGTGTTAAGAACTATAGGAAACCAATGGAAAAGAATAGCTTTGTAAATTCCAAAAGTGCCCATATGCCGACATGGAAGAAAAATATCCCTCTGGGTCAATTTCTTAGGGTTAGATGAAATTGTACATATCTTAGAGATTTTGATAAGGAGGCAGATGTAATGGAAAACAAATTCTTAGATAAGGGTTATGACAAGTCTCTTTTAAAATAAGCAAGAGACACAGCTAGAATTAGAGATAGGGGATCACTGCTTAATAAAGGACATAATAGTGGGATAAGTGAACCTAATAAAGGGAGAGACAATGAGAAAAATAATATTAGATTCATTACTACCTACAATGAAGGTGCAGGGATTGTCAGGAAGATTCTCAACAAACACTAGGGGATTATAAAAGCAGACCCTATACTGAGAGAAGTAGTTGGAGATAAACCTGTTATCACCTTTAAGAGAAACATGAATCTGAAAAATCATCTAGCCCCAAGTAAATTGAGACCAGTTAATAATATGATTAATAAGAGTACATCTGACAGTAATAGTTTGAGTAATTGGCTCTCTATACCCAATGGAACTTATAAATGTAGACAAACTAAATGCAGTATGTGCAAATACATTTCAAAGGGAAATACTTTTTGTAATTTTAATAATACAAAACAGTTTGAGATAAATTGTAGATGCACATGTGAATCGACTTACGTAGTGTACCTCCTGAAATGTGGATGTGATATGATCTACGTAGGACATACAAAACGTAAGATTAGAAAGAGATTCAGTGAACATCTATATAACATAAAGATAGGACTGCATAGTCATTGCGTGTCCAACCATTTCAAATTAATTCATGGTAAATGTGAAAGAGGCATTTCTATTCAGGTGATAGATTGGATTCCCCCTAACACAGAGAATAGACTTCTAAAATTGAGACAGAGAGAGACCCTATGGATAAAAAATACCAACAGTTTACATCCTAGGGGTCTCAATATAGATCTGGATGTGCAAGCATTGTTATAAGTCTATTCTCTAATTAAATATTTAGTATAAAAGGGATATTTATAATTATTCTAGCTGTTTATTTGTTAGCATCTTGAATGTTTAATTATGCATTTTTAGAGATGAGCCCTTAGGAGCTCTTAATGGTGTGGATTAAATGTATTAAGTGGTCCATAATGTGTTGATAAATTTATTCTGTGTCTTTTAAACAAGTTTTTATTAGGATTTGATTTTACTTTTAGTCATTATATGTACCATATTATCAGTGTGATTTGTGTATTAGGCTTTTCATTGTATGTATTTAGGGTAATTAATGAAGCCTTTCGTATAAGTTAGATTTGTAATTCATCACTTGGAGTTATGATGTGATCAGATATGTTAACCAATGAGAAGACTTTTATGATTATATAAGACACTATCTATTGTGTCCATAATTATCCCTTGACAAAGTCTGGACGATACCAGATGAAACGCGTAGGGTTTTTTGGCCAAATTGTGTATCCGTAGCTTGATCTCAGAAGGAGAGCGGGCTGTTTGAATTATCTACAACTGCACGCTGATGGAGGTGGGTTGATTAAATTAACCATTAACTTTGAGACACTGTCAGAAGCTACGATTGTGGACTCTAGTGTGGAGGATTATATATGTGCTTTTTAAGTACATACTTTTTGTAAGTATGTTTTTATATTTGCGTGTGATCACCTATTAAATTATTTCACTTGAATCATGGGCTGCGCTGTTTTCTTCTTTTGTCTACAGTTCACAAATTGGATCCAAACCTGTTGGGGACATTAAGGTTCTGTTCACGGCAGCACCCTTCTTGTTCCTTATTATTGATATCCTGTGGATCTTTTTCAACTGATATAAAACTTGGAACTTTGCAAATATAGTTTACAAACATTTATTTGGAAATATCAATTTGGAACTGGTTTGTACAATTGACTCATTGTGGTTTATTTTGGACCGATATTTGCCACATCGTGTGCACTTAGTGGCAACACTGTAAGATTATACGCATGAACTTGTTTCAATATATCTTCCTCTTTTTTTAAATTTGTAATATTTTTATATCCCTAGTCGAATTTTAAAACCACATTTAAAATTACTATATAACTCAATTAGTACAGTTAGAGATATATATGTTCATATATTTATATGCACATATACAGTATATCTTTCATTTTTACAATTTTCAATCACTTTTTCATTTCATATACTATTTTTATTATTATTATTATAATTATTGGGTAAAGATTTGGCAGGTGGGAACTTAGCGCTGCTTTAGTTTTGTGTTTACATACATTTTAATTAAAGATTCAAGTTCACATGATGTGGCAGTCTAACACTAAAAAATAAATGTATATACTATGGTATATTAAAGGGACATGCAATGCAATTTTTTATTTCATGATTCAGACAGAGCATACATATTTGCTTCATTCTTATGGTATCTTTTGTTAAAGACACAAGTGCATTGTTGCTCCTGAGGCTACCTAGGTATTCTTTGCAACCAAGGATATCAAGATAATAAAGTAAATAAGAAAATGTAAATAAATTTGAAAGTTGTTTAAAATTGAATGCTCTGCCTGAAACATGAAAGTATAATTTTCACTTTACTGTACCCTTAAACCTCTTAAGGTATGGAATACTGTACTTGGAATTTTACATCAAATGTATCATTTACATTTACATAAAGGAACATTGGAGATATAATACAAAAAATCAGTAATCTCAAGTTAAAATATCACTAAAGAGATATTTTTTTATTTCAGGATTTATTTTACACAGTATAATAAAATGTACACAACAATGTAACTCAGCTAAGAAATGTATGTGTATATTTAAATTAATTTTGACTGGTATAATTTAACTCTATTTCACCAATTCCCAACAGACTGATTCTGAATTCAAGTTTACATTTGCTCTTAATGATTCCCTATTTATTTTGTTTACATTGTACATATATTTATTTTTATAGTATATTAAAGGGACAGTCTAGTCAAAATTAAACTTCCATTATTCAGATAGGGCATGCAATTTTAAACAACTTCCCAATTCACTTTTATTAACAAATTTTCTTGGTTCTCTTGGTATTCTTAGTTGAAATCTAAAGCTGGGAAGGCTCATATGCTAATTTCTAAGCCATTGAAGGCCCCCTCGTATCCCAGTGCAATTGACATTTTTTTACAGCTAGAGGGTATTAGTTTATGTGTGCCATATAAATAACATTGTGCTCATGCCCATGAAGTTTCTTATGAGAGGACACTGATCTGTCAAAAAAAACTGTAATAAGGGGGCAGTCTGCAGAGGCTTAAACAAAAGGTAATCACAGAGGTAAAAAGTATATCAATATAACCGTGTTGGTTATGCAAAACTGGGTAATGGGTAATAAAGGGATTATCTACCTTTTTAATAATAACAATTTTGTAGTAGACTGTCCCTTTAAGGTGGTCAAATTGGTTACCCATTGGGTTGCCACCTGTCCCTTAAAATACAGAACACTTATAAGTTACACATGCTGCAGGGTGTGCAGGGGAGAATATGGATAGTGCTGTCCAGAAACACAATACATGTTCCTCCCTGCACACCCTGCA